>NW_011628047.1:576845-588437 GCF_000512975.1 Sesamum indicum
GATTAGGGAGAATGGAGGCTCATGGGGTTGGCGGAAAATTCTACGTCTACGGGTTTTCCTCCGCCCTATGGTGGACTATCAGATCGGCGATGGGCGAACTTTTTACCTTTGGCAGGACCCGTGGCATTATCTCGGACCGCTTAGTGTCACACTCCACGGGGACCGAGGCTACTCAGAATGAAGGAATCAGCCAGACTAAGCACGGTGATTAATGAAGGAGAGTGGTAATGGCCCCCTATCACAGATTTTGAGTGTCTGGAGATCACACATGATTTACCCACAATCCATGGAGGGGAGGATCAAATTATTTGGAGATTTGATCAGGGAAAACCCACAACTCAGGCTCTATATAGGCTTTTTGATCCGCTAGGAGCGAAAGTAGGCTGGTCTTCACTACTTTCGGGATCACTGAAGATTCCACATCATTTGTTCATCCTGTGGCTTGCTATTCTAGGCAAATTGGCTACGACGGACAAATCATGGTTAGCACACCTTGGCCTATGTATTCTATGTAATGAGGGAGCGATAGAGACACATGACCACTTATTCTTTCAGTGCAGATTTAGTCGACAGTGTCTCACAGCAATCCGGAGAGTGGTACGATTCCTTGGCCCAATACAGATTGGATAACGGATATTGAATGGGCTTCCCAAAGATGGAGAGGTAAACACATTGTTAACATATCTTATCGAGCACTATTAGCATCATGTGTTTACAACATTTGGAGGGGAAGAAACTTGAGACGATTCGAGCACACCGAGAGGACACCTAGCACCATGGCTTTATTGATTGTTGAGGATATCAGGCAGCGGATCCTTAGTATCTCTCTACCTAGATCAGTCAGTACACGAGCTTTATATAGATTGTGGCGTATCCCTTGGCCTGTCGAGGGAGAAACCAGCTGATAACCACACTGTTGTACTGTACTACTATTTTAGTTTACTTAATGAAACTTACATTTACCAAAAAAAAGGAACATCATCAATGACATCAGCAGTGACTTCATATGCCACATCTGCATCTACATCATACACACGTGGCGCCACGTCATCTAAAACCGCAGCCACATCACCGCCCGTTTCTCCACGTCTGTTAACCGGCGAAGTCACCGAAAAAACGTCTTTCCGTCTACCCAGCTTCTCTGTCGCCGTCCGATCACCGGAAACGAAGGAAAATTCTGGCGAGAGCGTAGCAGCACTGTTATTCTCGTTTTCTGTAGTAACCACCAGCGGATTCACCCTCTCACCCGTTTCTTTTCCGGCCAAACAGTCCTTCGCCGGCCAGACGCATCTCCATGGTTTCCGAACAGTTAACGGCATCGGATTTTTTTTCCGTGAAACAACTCTGCTGAATTTCTTCTCCCACCGGGTTTTGAGATCATTGAGCGCAGCCATGGAGTTTGCATCTCCATCCATTACTCTGTTAGCCAGCGTGATAAATTCGTCAATGTTGAAGTTCGCCGGCGAAGACAAATCGTCACAACCTCCATTGACAGCGCGCTTCAAAGCGCCGCCGCCAAACCCTAATTCCATGCAATCTTCCACCGACGGCAAGCTTGGATCTTTCCTCAATGGCAAGTCTCCTCCATCCCGTACGACACCAGAACACTCATCCATGGTCGGAAAACCATCTGTCTCCTTCGCCTTTTCAACATGCGTCTTTTCGGTTTCCAAAAACCCTAGATTCAACGCCTCCATTGTTCAAGATTTTTCAGACCTCATCCTTCCATCCTCCATCACAGAAACATAGTCACAATCTTGAATAGACCGAAGACATCCATCAGCCGACGAGAATCCGACAGAAATCGCTGGCGTTTTTGCTCGCGTCTCATCATCTTCCTCGCGTGTTTCTTCGCCGTTTTCCGTCAATTCTTCACATGGAACAGCCCCTTCATGCCGTTCACCATCCTCCACGTCATCATCTCCGCCGGCCGTCTCATCGCTGCCGTCCCCATGGCTGCCGGCCGGAAAATAGTGAGCTAGGGTTTTTGTGTGTGAAGATGAAGGTGTGTTAGTGTGTGAGAGAGAAGAGAGAGAATTTTGAGAGTCCATGTTGCGATGAAACAAGCTTTTTTTTTAGATCCTTTAGTGCTGCCATGAATTCCATGAAACTTGACCCAAACGTTGGTCTAGACCCATGTATTCGTGTGGTACATTTGCTGAGCGTAATAATAGTTACAAGTTAGTGTAAAAATGGAAACGAACTTGCTTTAATAAACCGTGCAAAACAGCTAAATATTGAAGGTTTATAGAATTCCACGAAACTTGACCGAAACGTTGGTCTAGACCCATGTATTTGTGTGGTAAATTTATTAAGCGTAATAATAACTACAAGTTAGTGTAAACGGGAAACGAATTTACGTAATAAAGCCGTGCAAAACAGCTAAATTTTGAACGTCCTCAAAATTTCACGAAACTTGACCCAAACGTAGGTCTAAACTCCATTTGTATGGTAAATTTGCCAAGAGTAATAATAACTACAAGTTAGTGTACAGGAAAACGAACTTGCTTTAATAAAACCGAGCAAAACAGCTAAATTTTGAACGTTCTCAAAATTGCACGAAACTTGACCCAAACGTAATTCTGGACCCATGCACATGTGTGGTAAATTTGCTAAGCGTAATAATAACAACAAGTTAGTGTAAAAAGGAAAAGGAACTTGCTTTAATTAAAACCTTGTAAAACAGCTAACTTTTGAACGTTCTTAGAATTCGACGAAACTTGACCCAAACGTTGGTCTACACCCATGCATTTGTGTTTTAAATTTGCAAAGCGTAATAATAAATACAAGTTAGTGTATAAGGGAAACGAACTTGCTTTAATAAAACCATGCAAAACAAACATATCATCAAAAAAAAAAAATGGAATACAAAAATTCTCTCACTAAAAATTCTCTCTCTACTACACAAACCACTACACCATCAAAGACACACACTAATGTCTCTTCCATGCAAATCGCCGGAGAGGTGGAGGAGGAAGACTTCCATGCAAATCGCCGGAGAGGTGGAGGAGGAAGATGATTCGCCGGCCGAGGGGGATGAAGGGAAACTGGTTGGCCGTTTTGAGAAGGACGTGACGGAAAAAATCGTTTTTCCGACGAAAAAATTGCAGAATCGGATCTTGGGTTCTTGACCGGAAAATTTGAAATTTCACCGGTGCTGGAGAAGATGCAGACGTCTGAAAGTGATTTGGGGGTAAACAGTAAGGATCTATTGGTGACAGAACGAGTTTTGGGGGCGAAAACTAGATCTGAAACGCAGACGCCATTTTTAGGGTTTTCCGAAAACGAAAGGTCGCGCATCAATATCTCGCCGGATTCTCACATCTCTCCGGCCATTAATGATAACGATGGGTCTGTAGAGATAGCAGAAACAGTTCTGAAGGAAAGAAACACGATCTTAAGCACTGAACCGTTGACATTAGAGGCGCCGCCAAAATTAAGGTTTCGACCTTCATCTTCCAACAATGGCGGACTTGAGGAAGAACCTTTCAATCTTGATGAGTTCTTGAGACTGGCACATACTATAATCGACGAAGGAGACAAAAACGCTATTATAGCATTGAGAGAACTCAAATCTAAATGGACGAAGAGATTTCGTTCGAAGTCGCACTCACTCACATATTTGGGTGAAGCTCCACTAATGGTGGCTAGCCTACGTCGGGCTTTGAGGCGTGTGAAACTAGTGAGAACAGTCTCTACATCGGAAAACAGAGGGATGATAACTACATCACGACAGCAGACCTCAGATTTACCGACGACTAGCGGTAACTTGGCCGAAAAATGAAAGGAAGAAAGAGGAGATCGATCTGCATCAATTTCCGCGGCTGCTGGTTCATCTTCTCCGACGAACCAGGCGCCGCCAGCCTATGGTCATACTCCGACTATGAACAGTGCAGTTTTGGATGGAAAAGATGAGTCGCCGGCGATCAGATGGACGGTTATGGCGCCGGAAAAATCTGCAGCAAGTGATGATGTCATGCATGATGTCATAAACAGGGCTGATGTCATGCATGATGTCAAGGGAAGGGCTGATGTCATGCATGATGTCATGGATAGGGCTGATGTCATACATGATGTCATGGGTGACATCACTAGTACTATCAAGGATGACATCACTATTTTGAATGCTGGAAATGATAACAACACTTCTCTGAATGTGGCGAATTTCAATTCTATTAATTCACATGTGAATGTAACTCCAACGGGATTGTTTATTGGAAAAATTCCACTACATGCAAATACGAAAATGACTGTTGACGATAAAATTTCTCAAGCATTCAACAACTCATCCCGGAAAACACTTTCATATATTGCCCCAACGATGCAGAATGGGAAAGTCGTGGTTCGCCCTACATTAGACACAGTACGAGATGGGGCTAGACGGTGGAAATCTACAGCAGTTGGATACTTTATGGGGAAACGACCATATTATTATCAATTTAAGGAATTTGCCCACTCGATTTGGCCAACACTTCGTGAGGTTACAGCGACTACTAATGGTTTTTTCTTCTCTTCTTTCAAAACTGTCATTGATATGGAAGATGTGATTGAAGGGGGACCATGGCTATACCAAGGACAGCCGATTATACTCAAAAAATGGGAACCGGGAATGGCTATGAGAAAATTGCAGCATACACAAGTGCCTATCTGGATTAAATTGAGACACCTTCCGATGGAATACTGGACATCGGAAGGATTGAGCACGGTGGCAAGTGGTGTGGGTAAACCCCTTTACCCAGACGCGATTACGAGAGCATGCACGAGACTGGATTTCGCTCGTGTATGCGTGATGATTGACATTAATAAGAAACTGACAAAACATATTGTAGTCATGACACCGGATGAAGATGGTGGGGAGACACCTTGCAAAGTAGATGTGGAATATGAATGGCTCCCCCCAAAATGTGCAGAATGCATGAAAATGGGACATACAACAAAGGAGTGTCCCGCAAACAAACCAGAGAAACCAACAAAACCACCGGTCAAAGTGTATGTACCAAATGTAAACGGCCCCCCACCCCCTCCACCTGAAAAAAAACGAAGGACACCAACAGTTGTTACACAGAACACTGATAAGGGTGATGTGCATGTTGAACGAAATGTCTCCAACCATGATAATAGGGGTGAGGCAATTATTATATACAATGCATTTGACGCTTTGCATGAACTTGATGACGCAGACGAGATTCCGAGGGTTCCTAACATATGCAGCCCCGTCAGAGGTGATCCATGTTGAATTATGCCGTATGGAACGTCCGTGGGCTGAACAAACGGGACCACTAGCTCGCATTAAAGGACCTGATCTCCGAATACAGGTTACATCTCCTAGGCATTCTTGAAACTCGAGTTCGATTAAATAATGTCATTCATATTCAATCTTCTATATTGCCTCAATGGAAATGGTTTGCTAACTATGATACTGTGGGAAATCGTATTTGGTTGGCTTGGGATGAAAATTTTATTGATGTCCGTATACTTGACGTGGGAGAACAGTTCGTGCATTGTCGTGTCACATATAGGGCTGTCGATGAACCAGTCTTTATCACTGTTACTTATGGAGATTCTGAGGTGGTCGCCCGTAGGACTCTTTGGACTACTTTAAAGACATTAGCTCAGTAGTGCTCAAACGACCCGTGGCTGGTAGGAGGGGACTTCAATGCAGTTCGAGATCTTAATGAGGTGTGTGGAATATCAGGGGACATTCGGATGCTGATGGATGGATTTAATGCGGGAATACAAGAGGCTGGACTAATGCCTCTACCTATGCAAGGCGAATGGTAAACATGGCACAACTGTAGCTCGAGCACTAGGAGTTTATGGAAGCGGTTGGATAGACTCCTTATTAATGATCAATGGCTGGCGAGGTTTCCTATGTCATTCTATCATAGCCTTACACCGCGCACATCTGACCACTCACCTTTAGTCATCTATGGAGACACGCAACAATGATACGGAGGTATGTTTTGGTTTGATAACTACCTTGCATTATCATCTGACTTTATACCCAGCGTGAAGAGTATTTGGCACCATGAGGTGGTAGGAGTGCCTATGTTTGCAGTGACGCGCAAACTGGAAGCCCTAAAACCGGTCTTCAGAGCACAGAAAAAGAAAAAGGGGGACTTAACAATCAAAGTCCAATTGGCCAAAGGATTTTTGGAGGAGGCACAAAATTTGGTAAGCTCCGACAGACAGAATGAACTCTACTTATACTTGGAGCACTGCTGTCGGATTGTTTATGCAAAAGCGGCCAAGTTGGAACAAATTATGCTGCAGCAGAGGGCGAAAATGCAGTGGATGAAGGATGGTGACCAATGCTCTAGGGTCTTCTTTCGTCAGATTGCTCACAGAAGAGTGACAAGGAAAATCTTACAGATCAATGATGAGAATGGCAACATCCACACGGAACAAGGGGAAATTGTTCATGAATTTATCTCATACTATCAGAACCTCTTAGGAGGTACCAGAAGAAATGTTCCAGTGGATATTCGATACCTTAGGCCGTGGGCGAGGCATATTCTTACCGATGAGGAAACTGGTCTCCTCCTCTTGCCATTTTCACCAGATGATGTTAAGCAGGCAGTGTTTGACATCGCCGAGGATAAGGCACCGGGACCTGATGGCTTCTCATCAGGATTCTTTAAAGCAGCTTGGCCAGTGGTGGGGGATGAAGTTACAAAGGCGGTTTTGGACTTCTTTGCTACAGGAAATCTCTTTAAACAGACCAATTGCACACTCTTGGCATTGATTCCTAAGGTACTCATACCTATGTCAGTTGGTGATTTTAGACCCATCTCATGCTGCAATGTCTTATACAAAATTATTGCTAAACTCCTTGTCCAACGACTAAGTGGGGTATTGGACTAGATCATTAGTCCCTGTCAGGCAGCATTTATCCCAGGAAGAAGTATTGGAGATAACATAATGCTAGCGCAAGAACTATCACAGGCTATAACCAGATACGTCTTCCCCCAAGATGTGCAATGAAAGTTGATATTAGGAAAGCCTATGACACGGTGGAATGGGACTTCCTATTAGCGGGGATGCAGATGTTCGGATTTCCACCAATATTTATCAGATGGATTGAGGAGTGTGTCACCACGGTCTCATTTTCGATAGGACTCAATGGAAAACCACACGGGTTCTTTGCTGGAGCAAGAGGACTACGACAGGGTGATCCTCTATCTCCATACCTTTTCGTGCTGGTTACGGAAGTTCTGCACTTAGGATTCCTACAACTTATAGAACAAGATATGCAGTTTTCCTTTCACTGGAAGTGTGAGCCTGCAAGGGTCTTTCAGCTGAGATTTGTAGACGACATACTTCTTTTCTGCAAAGCGGATATAGACTCAATCAGAGTTTAAAAGTGGGATTTGATCGTTTCGCGGAGTGGTCGGGTCTCCGGTTGAATGTGCAAAAAAGTCACTTAATTATCTCTCGATCCGCTCAAGAATGGAAAGATCAGATGTTGGCGGTCTTGGGCTTTGAAGAAGGGCACCTCCCGGTAAGGTACCTGGGTCTTCCTCTGATTTCATCTAGATTGACTATTGCTGACTGTCAACCACTTTTATCAAAAATGGATGCACGAATTAGTGGATGGGAAGGACTCTCATTATCTTATGCTGGGCGGGTACAAATCATCAAATCCGTACTTTCATCTTTGAGTTTATATTGGGCAGTTGCGTTTATACTTCCTAAGAAAATTATCAAGGAAATTGAGAAGAGGATGAGAAACTTCCTATGGAAAGGCACTACGACTAATGGCTACGCCAAGGTAGCATGGATTGATGTGTGCAGACCGGTGGAAGAGGGGGGGACTTGGATTCAAGAACATTACAAGCTTGAACAAGGCATTAATGAGTAAAAAGCTTTGTGATGTTATCCGATGTGACCGGACCTCAATATGGGTGCAGTGGCTCTACCATGATCGGCTACGTGACACATCTATTTGGACGATTCGAGACCACGGAGGCTCTTGGGGATGGAGGAAATTACTACGTCTCCGTCCTTTGTTACGCTCTGGTGAGGATTATCAGAAACGGAGCTACTGTTGGATTATCAGGACCCATGGCATCACCTCGGACCAATCATTGAGCGATTTCCACGGGGCCCGAGATTACTTGGTATTAACGAATCGACCAAGCTTAGTTATGTTATTTCAGAGGGAGAGTGGCATTGGCGTCCCATTACAAATTTTGAGTGTTTGGAGATCACCCACACCTTGCCACAGTTTTGTGGAGGAGCGGACAGGGTTGTCTGGAGATTTGACAAAGGACAACCCACAACACAGGCCCTCTACAAATTAATTGACCCCCCCAGGGCCGAAAGTAGGCTGGTCTTCACTACTTTCGGGCTCCTTGAAGATACCAAGACATGTGTTCATCCTTTGGCTCGCAATTCTTGACAAACTTCCCACCACGGACAAACCATGGCTATCCCATTTGGGAGCCTGCATCCTATGTGACGACGGAAGTACAGAAACCCACTCTCACTTATTCTTCCAATGCAGATTTAGCCGGCAGTGCCTTACAGAAATACGCAGAAGAATTCGGTTCCAATGGCCAAATAGGGATTGGGAAACAGACATTGAATGGGCGACAAAAAAATGGAGAGGAAAGCACATTCTCAACATAGCTTACCGTTCACTACTAGCAGTATGTGTCTATCACATTTGGAGAGAGAGGAACCTGAGGCGATTTGAACATATTGAACGGACACCGAACACCATTGGTATGATGATCATCGACGCCGTTAGACAGAGGATCCTCAGTATCAACACTGATTTGTCAGTTAGTACACGAGCATTATATAGACTATGGCGTATCCCTTTGCCTGTCGAGGGAGAAACCAATTGATGATCAAATTGTTGTACTGTACAATTATTTTTACATAATGAAAATTACATTTACCCAAAAAAAAACCATGCAAAACAGCTAAATTTTGAATGTTCTCAGAATTCCACGAAACTGGAACCAAACGTATGTCTAGTCCCATGCATTTGTGTGGTAATTTGCTAAGCGTAACAATAACTATAAGTTAGTGTAAAAGGGAAACGAACTTGCTTTAAGAAAATCATGCAAAACAGCTAAATATTGGGCTGGTATTCACTACTTTCGGGATCATTAAAGATTCCTCGCCATTTATTCATCCTATGGCTTGCTATCCTTGGCAAGTTGGCCACGACGGATAAACCATGGTTAGCCCATCTTGGCCCTTGTGTCCTGTGTAACGAGGGAGCAATGGAGACACATGGACACTTATTCCTTCAATGTAGATTTAGTCGACAGTGTCTTGCAGCAATACGGAGAGTGGTACGATTTACTTGGCCCAATAGAAACTGGCAAACAGATGTTGACTGGGCTTCCCAGAGATGGAGGGGTAAGCATATTGTCAACATGTCTTATCGAGCACTACTAGCAGCATGTGTTTACCACATTTGGAGGGAGAGGAACTTGAGAAGATTCGAGCACACCGAGAGGACAGCTAGCACCATGGCTTTATTGATAGTTGAGGATATTAGACAGCGGATTCTTAGCATTACTCTATCTACATCAGTCAGTACACGAGCTTTATATAGACTATGGCATATCCCTTGGCCTATCGAGGGACAAACCAACAGATGATCACATTTTTGTACTGTACTACTATTTTTACTTAATGAAACTTACATTTACCCAAAAAAAAACAGCTAAATATTGAACGTTCCTAGAATTCCACGAAACTTGACCGAAACATTGTTCTAGGAAGTTTGTTTCCCTTCTATACAAAAAAATTCTCTCACTAAAAATTCTCTCTCTACTACACACACTACTACACCACCAAAAACACACACTAGTGTCTTCCCCATGCAAACTCCGACCGGCGATGGGGGAGAAGCGCCGGCCGGCGACGTTTACGGTGGAGAGGACGCCGACAGCCGTCCGGTGGCCGGAGATGGAGGGGAGGAAGAGGAACAGTCCTTGTTTCGCGATGAAGAACACCAACTCGCCATGGAAGAAGAAGACCCGGCCTCCACTGTTCCGGCGATCGAAGGTGACTCCCATGGCAGCCCAAGGTCTGTGGAGGCGGAAGGAGCGTTGGTGATGAGAAATGGTGAAGAAATGGGCGGGGAACAGCCGGATCTGGAACTGAGGTCTCGCGCCGTCAACAATGGCGGAAATCGGTGTTCGTCTCCACGCGACTTCAACTTGGACGAGTTGCTCACTCTCGCGCACAAAGTAATCGACCATGGCGACTCGCAGGCTATGGATGCCCTGAAGGAATTGAAACGACGATGGAAGTCGTGGTTGCCGGTGGAAAGCTTGAATGTTGACGACAACCCGTTTGCTCGCGAGTTGAGACAGGCATGCTGGAGACGTACAACACCGGTGACGATGATACTAAGGACTGGAATGGCAGCGACGTTCCAGAGTCGACCGGCTGTGCGTGGGAGAATAATTACATCTTCTCCGCCGGCGACTTTGCACAGCAACAACGCAAACCAGACCTCGCCGGTGGCTTCGAGAAACGCGAACCAGATCTCGCCGGCGGCTTTGCATAGCAGAAACGCGAACCAGATCTCGCCGGCGACCGTTGGAATTCTGATGAAGGATGACGTGCACAATGTTGCTGACATGGACGCCTCGGTGGACAACGGTGGAGCTGATGTGGCGGGGTACGTTAGTGACATGGAGGCTTGCTTGGAGTATACTGCTGACATCAACCCTAGTAGGGCTGACATCATCGCTGCTCCTAGGGCTGACATCAACGATTGCATTGATGCTGATGTCAGCAATGACACAGGCGCATCTAGGGCTAATGTCAGCGATTACAATATCAAATCTAGGGCTGACATCATCGCTGACACAGGGAAAGCTAGGGCTGACATCAGCGCTGACACATGCAAAAATAGGGCTGGTGTCAGCAATTCTATGGAAAGAAAACAAGCTAAGCATGATGCTCCTGTTCAAACGGGATTGTACGTTGGAAATATCCCGTTGCATGCATACCCGAAACCGATTATCGACGACAAAATTGCGCATGCATTTAATCATTCGACCCGGAAAACCTTATCATTCATTGCCCCAACAATCCAAAATGGAGAGGTTGTCGTTCGACCTTCTTTAGATGCGGTACGTAATGGGTATAAACGTTGGAAGTCTACTGCAGTTGGCTATTTCTTGGGCAAACGGCCATATTATCATCACCTTAAGGAGTTTGCACATTCGGTCTGGCCAGCAGTACGGGTGGTAACAGCAACCACAAACAGATTCTTCTTTTTTCAGTTTAAAACAGTTTTTGATATGGAGGAGATAATTGAGGGAGGCCCATGGTTGTTCCAAGGGCAGCCGCTAGTACTTCAAAAGTGGGAACCGGGGATGGCCATGAGAAAGTTGAAGCATACACAAGTGCTCGTCTGGATTAAATTACGACACCTTCCGATGTAATTTTGGACGACAGAAGGATTGAGTACTGTAGAGAGTGGTGTGGGGAAGCCCCTTTATCCCGACGCGATTACAAGAGCATGCACGAGACTGGACTTTGCTCGTGTATGTGTGATGATTGATGCCACACAAAAGTTGCATAACCATATTATTGTCATGGCACCTGATGAAG
>NW_011628047.1:588507-594382 GCF_000512975.1 Sesamum indicum
AAGGATTGTGCACTAAACAAAACCCGCAAACCGACGAAGCCAACAGTAAATGTGTATGTGCCGAAAGTCAATGTACCACAGCCATAACCCCCGACTAAGGGACGTAAGACGATGAAACCAGTGGTTGAAGATATACCCAAAGCAGATGCGGGTGATAGACATGTGGACCAGAACCACTCCAAGCAAGACGAGAGGGGTTAGGTAATTGTTATTTATAATGCCTTCGACGCTTTGCACTTAATTGATGACGCAGATGAGCATTCAGGGGGTCCTAACACAAGCAGCCCCATGGACAATGATCCATGTTGAACATCGCTGTGTGGAATGTCCGTGGGCTGAACAAACGAGACCATCAGCTCGCTTTGAAGGACCTGGTCTCTAAATACAGGTTACACTTCCTAGGCATTTTTGAAACTCGTGTTCGTTTGAATAATGTTATGCATATTCAATCATTTCTACTTCCACATTGGAAATGGTTTGTCGATTATTCTTCTGTTGGTAATCACATCTGGCTAGCTTGGGATGAGAATGTTGTTGATATCCATATCTTAGACTTGGCAGATCAGTTTATTCACTGTCGGGTTACTAATATGGCTGTCAATGAATCTGTTATTATCACTGTTGTTTATGGGGCATCTGAGGTGATTGATCGTCGGAATTTATGGACTGCACTGGAGACGCTCGCCCAGTAGTGCTCTGACATTCCATGGATGGTGGAAGGGGATTTTAATGCAGTACGTGACCTTAACGAAGTATGTGGCATCTCATGAGATATAAGGATGGCCACCGAAGAATTTAATGTGGGGATTCTGGAGGCGGGGCTGATCCCACTTCCTATGCAAGGTGAATGGTTCACGTGGCATAATTGCAGTACGTCTATGAGGAGTTTATGGAAGCGGCTGGATCGAATTCTTATTAATGACCGCTAGCTAGCAAGGTACACGAGCGCATATCATCACAGCCTTACACCACGGACATCTGACCACTCACCACTGGTTTTACATGGGGATATACAACAACATAATGGAGGCATGTTTCGATTTGATAACTATCTTACCCATTCACCTGAGTTTATCCACAATGTGCAGAATATTTGGCATCATGAGATTGTTGGTATTCCTATGTATGCTGTGACACGTAAACTGAAGGCACTTAAACCAGTCTTTAGACTACAAAGGAGAAATAAGGGAGATTTGACGATGAATGTCCAACTAGCGAAAGGTTTTCTTGATGAGGCACAATAGTTGGTGAGCTCTGACAGACAAAATGAGCTATATTTACTTTTGGAGCACTGTTGTCGACTCGTTTATGCTAAAGCGGCAAAACTCGAATAAATTATGCTGCAACAGAGAGCCAAGATGCAGTAGATGAAAGACGGAGACCAATGTTCCCGGGTTTTCTTTCGTAAAATTGCACAGAGACGAGTAATGAGAAGAATCTTACAGATCAATGATGAAAATGATTTCACGCACACGGATCTGGGGGAGGTCGCCCATGAGTTTGTCTCATACTATCAGAACCTCTTAGGAGGATCAGAGGACGGCTGTTAGTTGATATTCGTTATCTTAGACCATGGGCAAGGCACTGTATCATTGATGAGGAAGCTAATCAATTACTCCTTCCACTCTCGGCGGATGATGTGAAGCAAGCAGTTTTGATATTGCTGATGACAAGGCACCGGGACCTGATGGTTACTGGTCAAGGTTTTTCAAGGCGGCTTGGCCTATGGTGGGGGAAGAAGTTACGAGGGCGGTACTAGATTTCTTTTCTACCGAAAAACTTCTGAAGCAGATAAACTCCACGATCTTGGCTCTGATCCCCAAGGTACATACTCCTATGTCGGTTAATGATTTTAGACCAATTTCATGCTGCAATGTTTTATACAAGATCATTGCAAAACTACTTGTCCAAAAAATTAGTGTGCTGCTGGACAAGATAGTTAGCCCCTGTCAACAGCTTTTATTCCGGGAAGAAGCATTGGGGACAACATTATGTTAGCCCAGGAATTATTCTCGAGATATAACTAGATGCGCCTACCCCCGAGATGCGCACTCAAAGTGGATATCAGGAAGGCCTATGATACGGTGGAGTGGGACTTCTTGTTAGCAGTTTTGCAGTTGTTCGGGTTTCCACCTACGTTTACAAGGTGGATTGAGGAGTGTGTTTTCACGACATCATTCTCAATTGGGCTCAATGGAAAACCTCATGGGTTCTTTTTTGGAGCGAGAGGACTACGACAGGGAGACCCACTTTCTCCTTATCTGTTTGTCCTTGTTATGGAAGCTTTACATCTGGGATTCTTGCAACGAATTGAACAGGACCTCCAATTCACTTATCATTGGAAGTGTGAGAGTTCTAAGTTTTTTCAGATGGGATTTGCAGACGACCTCCTCTTACTTTGTAGAGCTGACTTAGACTCCATCAGGGTCTTCAAAGAGGGATTGGGACTGGTTTGCAGAGTGGTCGGGCCTTCGGTTGAATGTTCAAAAAAGTCACTTAATCATTTCACGTTCGGCTCAAAATTTGAAGGACCAGATGTTGGATATTTTGGGTTTTCAGGAGGGCCACCTTCCAATGAGGTATCTGGGTCTTCCCTTAATCTCGTCTAGGTTGTCCATCTCTGATTGCCAACCGCTTATCTCAAAAATTGATGCACGTATTAATGGATGGGAAGGGATTTCATTATCATATGCTGGGCGGGTACAAATCATCAAATCTGTGTTTTCAGAATTGTGTTTATATTGGGCTTCTGCATTCATATTACCTAAGAAAGTCATCAATGAAATTGAGAAGAGGTTGAGGACTTTCCTACGGAAGGGTACGACGTCTAGTGGGTATGCCAAGGTAGCCTGGAAAGATGTGTATCGACCGATGGATGAGGGGGGACTTGGGTTCAAGGACATCTCCACCTTGAATCGCGCATTAATGAGCAAGAAATTATGTGATGTTATCCAGTGTGACAGGACATCCATATGGGTTCAGTGGCTCTACCAAGACCGATTACGTGAAAGATCGATTTGGACTTTCAGTGAACATGGAGGTTCTTGGGGATGGTGGAAAATACTCAGGCTTCGTCCTTTCCTTCGCTCTATCGTGGATTACCAAATTGGAAATGGAGACAGATTCTTTATTTGGCAGGACCCGTGACATCACTTGGGTCCACTTATCGAGCTATTCCCTCAAGGTCCTCGCCATCTTAGACTTGAAGAATCAGCAAAACTCAGTTCGGTGATTTCAGAAGGAGAATGGCAATGGCCTACCATCACGGACTTTGAATGTTTGGAGATCACACATAACCTACCGCTTATTTTTGAAGGTGAGGATCGGCTGGTGTGGAGATGTGACGAAGGGCAACCTACTACTCAGGCCCTCTACGGATTATTCGATCACTCTGAGCCGAAAGTAGGATGGTCTTCACTACTTTCAGGCTCCTTGAAGATTCCTCATCATTCGTTCATCCTATGGCTCGCAATCCTCGGCAAACTACCCACCACGGACAAACCATGGCTATCTCACCTAGGGATGTGCATATTGTGCGATGAGGGAGCTACGAAATCTCATTCACATTTATTCTTCCGATGCAGATTTTGTCGTCAGTGCCTTTATGAGATTCGCAGAAGGATTCGCTTTCACTGGCCCAATAGAGATTGGGCAACAGATATTGAATCGGCGACACGGAAATGCAGAGGTAAGCACATTATCAATGGAGCTTACCGTACACTACTTGCATCGTGTGTCTACCACATATGGAGAGAGAGAAACTTGAGGAGATTTGAACATACCGAGCGGACACCGGCCACTTTGAGTATCCTAATCATCGATGACGTCAGGCAGAGGATTCTTAGCGTTGATTTAGCATCGTCAGTCAGTACACGAGCATTGTATAGATTATGACGTATCCCTTGGGTAGAGGGAGAAACCATCTGATGATCCCATGTTGTACTATGCCGTTACTCTTTATTATTGACATTTACATTACCCAAAAAACACATTGTTCTAGAGCCATGTATTTGTATGGTAGATTTGCTAAGCGTAATAATAACTACTAGTTGGTATAAACGGAAAATGAATTTGCTTTAATAAAGCCGTACAAAAAAACTAAATTTTGAACATTCTGATAATTGGATATTATACGAAACGGATCCAAACGATGGAAGACTACTGCGGTGGGATATTTTCTAGGAAAAAGGCCATATTTTCACCATCTGAAAGAGTTGCAACGTCGGTATGGCCGAAATTGAAGGAGGTTACAGGAACAAATAATGGATTTTTTTTCCTCCAATTCAAATCAGTCGCTGCTATGGAAGATGTCATTGAAGGAGGCCGTGGCTATTTCAGGGGCAGCCGATTGTTCTTCAAAAATGGGAACTAGGGATGGTATTAAGGAAACTTCAGCATACACAGGTTCCTGTGTGGATCAAACTACGTCACCTTCCAGTCGAGTTTTGGACAGAGGAAGGCCTTAGTACGGTGGCCAGTGGAGTGGGTAAACCACTTTACCCAGATGCAATTACGAGAGCATGCACGAGACTGGACTTCGCTCGTGTATGCGTAATGGTGGATGTGACCTCAAACTTACCAAAGCACATTATAATTATGAATCCAGATGAAGACGGAGGAGAATCACCTTGTAAAGTAGATGTTGAGTACGAATGGCTACCACAGAAGTGCAATAGTTGTATGACATTGAGAGACTCTGCTAAAGATTGTGTTCTCAACAAACCAAAACCAGCTAAACCACCGATCACTGTATGTGTACCCAAAGTGGGGACGCTGCAAGAACCAACAAGGCCTGAACAAAATCGGAACCATCCTAGGAAGGATGATGATAGTACTAATATACCATCCCGGCCACCACATATGCCTGATCGGAACAAGAGCAGACCACCACCAGCCCCAGTGGTAGAAAAGCAGAGGGAGGGACGTGAGTACACTAGAAATACAACCGGCCCAAGTCGTGAGGAAACGGGTAAGGCGCTTGTTATATATAATACTTTTGATGCACTTCACCTACTGGGTGATACAGATGAGTCGTCTCGGGGTCCTAAGCATAGCAGCCCCATACCTAGTGATCCATGTTGAGTGCAGCAATATGGAATGTTCGTGGCCTGAACAAAGGAGACCTTCATTTGGCAGTCAAAGACATTGTTGTTGAGTTCAGGTTACAATTCCTCGGTCTCCTTGAAACTCGTGTTCGTATTAATAATGCAGCTCAAATTCAATTTTTTGTATTACCCCAATGGAAATGGTATGTGGATTATGGATCTACTGGTAATCGCGTGTGGATTGCATGGAATGATAGTTTTATTGATGTTGCTGTGGTTGAATGTGGAACGCAATTTATATACTGTCTTGTTACTATCCGTGCAATACACGAGTCAGTTGCTGTTACTGTCGCTTATGGAGCTACTGAGGTGGTTGATAGGAGAGAATTATGGAGTGCCCTGGAAAATTTAGCTATACAATGTGCTGATATCCCATGGTTGATTGGAGGGGATTTTAATGCAGTTCACGACCTCAGCGAAGTATGTGGCACATCAGGGGATATCCGAACAGCTATGGAAGACTTTAATGCAGCCATTCAGAATACAGGATTACTACCACTACCCATTCAGGGAGAGTGGTACACATGGCACAACAACAGTGCGACATCCCGGAACCTCTGGAAAAAACTGGACCGCATGTTGATAAATGATAGATGGATGGCACGGTTCCCTAACACATTCTTTTTTTTTGGGTAAATGTAATTTGCATTATGAAAATAAAGGTACAGTACAACAGTCAATTGGTTTATCCCTCGACAGGCCAAGGGATACGCCACAGTCTATAAAGAGCAATTGTACTAATGGAATTAGACATATTAATACTCAAGATC
>NW_011628047.1:594420-610449 GCF_000512975.1 Sesamum indicum
GCTCAATTTGCTGGAATCGTCTCAAGTTTCTTTCTCGCCATATATGGTAGACGAGTGATCCAAGTAGTGCTCGATAGGCTGTATTAATAATATGCTTCCCTCTCCATTTTCGTGTTGCCCATTCGACGTCCCTTCCCCATTCCCAGTTGGGCCAAGGGACTTCAAATAATCCGCTGCACAGCTGCAAGGCATAATCTACTGAAACGGCATCGGAAGAAAAGGTGGCTATGTGTCTCCAATGCCTCCTCGTTACAAAGAATACACCCACCAAGATGTGTGAGCCATGGTCTGTCGGTTGTCGGTAACTTTTCCTGAATAGCCATCCATAAGATAAATGAATGGCGTGGAATCTTCAAAGATCCCGAAAGTAGTGAAGTCCAGCCCACTTTCGGTCCAAGTGGGCAAAAAAGTCGGTAAAGTGGTGGGTTGCCCCTCAGGAAATCGCTAAATGATCATATCATCGCCTCCATGAATCTGAGGTAGTGTATATGTGATTTGGAGGCATTCCAGATCCGTGATGAGGGGCCAGTGCCATTGGCCCCCATCAATGACCGAAGAAAGCTTAGTGGAGTCTTCAAGTCCAGGTAAGTTCGGTCCGCGTGGAAATCTAGGAAGCAGGGGTCCAAGTTGATGCCATGGATCCTTCCAAAGATAGTCTAGGAAGCAGGGGTCCAAGTTGATGCCATGGATCCTTCCAAAGATAGAAGCTTCTCCCATCTCCAATATAAAGCTCCACCATTGGTTGGATAGAGCTGCGCAGACAAAGCATTTTTCTCCAACCCCACGATCCTCCCTGTTCGCCAACTGTCCATATGGAGTTATGCCGTAATCGTCCGTGCTGCAACCACTCAACTCAGATAGATGTTCGGTCACATCTAATGACATCGCACAATTTTTTTGTCATTAAGGCACGATTAAGAACACCATCGCACAATTTTTTTGTCATTAAGGCACGATTAAGAACACCAATATCTTTAATTCCTAAACCCCCTTCTTATACCGGTTTGCAAATATCTTTCCACGCTACTTTGGCATATCCCGTCATTGAGGTTCCTTTCCAGAGGAATGTTCGAAGGCGTTTCTCCACTTCCTCAATGACAGCCTTTGGTAAGATAAATGCAGATGCCCAATACAAGCTCAGTGTTGAAAGTACAGATTTGATGATCTGTACCCGCCCAGCATATGATAATGATATTCCTTCCCATCCAGTAATACGTGCATCAATTTTAGATAGAAGTGGCTGACAGTCGGAAATAGACAATCTAGATGAGAGTAGGGGGAGACCCAAGTACCTCATCGGGAGATGCCCCTCTTGGAAACCTAGCATTGCTAGCATATGTTCTATCCTATCTTGTGCAGATCGGGATAGAATAAGGTGACTCTTTTGTATATTCAACCAGAGGCCTGACCACTCTGCAAACCTGTCCAGTCCCATCTTGAACACTCTGACAGAGTCCATATCAACTCTGCAGAAAAGTAGGAGATTATCTGCAAAACCCAATTGGAATACCCTAGCTGGCTCACACTTCCAATGGTAGGTGAATTGCATGTCCTGTTCAATAAGTTGTAAGAATTCCAAATGTAAAATTTCCATGACAAGCACAAAGAGGTAAGGAGATAAAGGGTCTCCTTGGCCATTAAAAAACCTGTGAGGTTTTCCATTGAGGCCAATCGAAAATGAGGCCGTCGTAATGCACTCCTCAATCCATCTAATGAATGTAGTTGGAAAGTTGAAGAACTGTAAAACCGCAGCAAGGAAGTCCCACTCGACTGTGTCATAGGCCTTTCTAATATCCACTTTAAGTGCACATCTTGGGGGAAGGCGTATCTGATTATATCCTGTGAACAGTTCCTGTGCTAACAAAATATTGTCCCCAATGCTTCTTCCCGGGATGAAGGCTGTTTGGCAGGGACTGATTAACTTGTCCAGAACCATACTCAACCGTTGGACAAGCAGTTTAGTAATGACCTTATATAAAATATTACAGCATGAGATTGGTCTAAAATCATTGACAGACATAGGAGTATGTACCTTGCGGATCAATGCCAAAAGTGTGGTGTTAACTTGTTTAAGGAGTTTCCCCGTAGTAAAGAAATCCAATACCGCCCTTGTAACTTCTGTACCCACAACTGGCCAAGCTGCCTTGAAAAAGCTGGACGAGAAACCATCAAGGCCCGGAGCCTTATCCTCGGCAATGTCAAAAATGGCTAGCTTCACATCTTCCGGTGAGAAAGGTAGGATTAAGTGGCTAGCCTCCTCATTGGATAGTATATGCCTCGCCCAAGGTCTGAGGTAAGTAATATCCACCAATAACCGACGTTTGTTACCTCCTAAGAGGTTCTAATAAAATGACACGAATTCTTGCACAACCTCACTCGGTTCTGTGTGAGTGGTACCATTCTCATTATTTATTTGCAAGATCCTCCTCACTGCCCGTCTTGTGTGAGTGGTACCATTCTCATTATTTATTTGCAAGATCCTCCTCACTGCCCGTCTCTGAGCGATCTTGCAAAAGAAGATCGGGGAGCATTGGTCCCCTCCCTTCATCTATTGCATCTTGGCTCTCTGTTGTAGCATAATTTGCTCAAGTTTGACTGCTCTAGCGTACACTAGCCGGCAACAATGTTCCAAAAAAAGGAAGAGCTCATTCTGCCTGTCTGAACTAACTAAATTTTGTGCCTCTTCAAGGAACCCCTTCGCTAATTGGACATTAAGGGTCAAGTCTCCCTTATTCCTCCTCTGCTGTCTAAAGACCGGTTTGAGGGCCTTTAGTTTACGTGACACTGCATACATGGGCACGCCAACCACCTCATGCTGCCATATATTCTGTACACTAGGGATAAAATCAGGCGAATGGGTCAGATAATTGTCAAACCGAAACATACCTCCATTTTGTTGTTGCGTATCCCCATATAAGACTAATGGTGAGTGGTCAGAAGTCCGTGGCGTAAGGCAATGATATGACGATGTAGGAAATCTTGTAAGCCACCGATCATTTATAAGAATCCAATCCAGTCGCTTCCATAAACTTCGTGTGGTCGTACTGCAGTTGTGCCATGTATACCATTCACCTTGCATAGGTAGAGGCAATAACCCGGCCTCCTGAATGCCAGCATTAAATTCTTCCATGGCCATCTTTATATCTCCCGAAATGCCACATACCTCATTAAGATCACGGACTGCGTTGAAATCCCCCCCACCAGCCACGGCTCATCCGTACACTGTTGGGCCATTGTCCCTAGTGTAGTCCATAGGGCTCTTCGATCTATCACCTCAGATGCACCATAAACAATAGTAATAATAACAACTTCATTATCAGTCCTACTAGTAACACGACAGTGCAACAATTGTTCCCCTGAGTGAAGTACATGTACATCAATAATATTTTCATCCCAGGCAAGCCATATACGGTTTCCAATAGTGGCATAATCGACAAACCATTTCCATTGAGGAAGCAGAAATGACTGAATAGGCATGACATTATTTAATCGAACACGAGTTTCCAAAATGCCCAGAAAATGTAACCTGTATTCAGAGACAAGGTCCTTTAGTGCGAGTTGATGGTCCCTTTTATTCAGCCCGCAGACGTTCCACACAGCAATGTTCAACATGGATCACTTCTGACGGGGCTGCTAATGTTAGGACCCCTGGTTGGCTCTTCGGCATCATCTAGCAAATGTAAAGCATCAAAGGCATTATAAATAACCACTTCCTTTCCCTTATCGCTATGTTGAGTTACATTGCGTTCAACATGAACATCATTCTCCTCTCGTCTCGGTGTCTCATCAGCTGTATGGTTTAAAGTGCTGCTTCCCTTTTCAGGGGCGGTTGGTTGGGGCGGGATGGTAGCTTTTTGTACGTAAACAGCTATCGATGCCTTAGTCGGTTTGCGAGGTTTGTTCAATGTACAATCCTTAACCGAATGCCCCAACCAACCTTTGTACCTTTGTCGAGGAAGATGGTTATGCTTCGCTGGCGTATACCTTAATGCTTCCCATCTCAAGGCTATTTTGTGTCAGAAACCCTCGAAGTAAGATCTGGCGTGAAATCCAGGGATACATTGAAAGCTAAAAGGGCGGGGGACGCCTTAGCCCTTAGAATCGAATTCTAAACCGGCATGGCGCTGCTGGATGCTTCTGATTAATAGAACAAGAAGAGGAGTCAGCTAAAAATAACAAGCTTCAATTACCATCGAACCTCAACGTACTTTTTTCTTACTGTAGCATAGGCCTTCGCCACTTCAAACGGGCGCTTCGCCCCTCTTTTTTCTTTTTTTTTGAATTCGAAAGAGTGGGGTCTTACGGGGGGATGAAAGAAAAATAAAGGGATCAGGGGGCTTTATGATCGGAGAAAGAGAAGGGGCATGGTTGGTGTGTCACTGGGTCGGTGAGGCCTCTTGTCATAGTCAACAAGGTTGAAACTTCCAGGAAAAAACTTGTCATACAATCCGTGCATTTTGCGGGAAGCCATTCATACTCAACATCTACCTTGCAAGGTGTCTCCCCACCATCTTCATCCGGTGTCATGATGATAATATGTCTTTCAATCTTTTATGTTACATCAATCATCACACATACACGAGCGAAGTCCAATCTCGTGCATGCTCTTGTAATTGCATCCGGGTAAAGAGGCTTACCCACTCTACTTGCAACAGTGCTCAGTCCATCCGTCGTCCAGAATTCCATGGGGAGATGGCGAAGTTTGATCCAGACCGGTACTTGGGTATGCTTCAACTTCCTCATAGCCATCCCCGGTTCCCACTTCTGTAGTACAATCGGCTGTCCTTGAAACAACCACGGACCTCCTTCAATCACTTCCTCCACATCTATGACAGTTTTAAATCGAAAGAAAAAGAAGCCATTAACTGTCGCTGTAACCTCACGTAGAGCTGGCCAAACCGAGTGAGCAAATTCTTTCAAGTGATGGTAGTACGGTCGTTTCCCCAGAAAATATCCTACCGCCATAGATTTCCAACGTTTAGACCCATCACGCACAATGTCCAAAGAAGGACGAACCACAATCTCCCCATTTTGTTTCGTTGGGGCAATGTACGTAAGCGTTTTACGGGATGAATTATTGAAAGCACGTGCAATTTTATCCTCATCTAAGCAATTGTCTGAGCTTGTATGTAAAGGAATATTCCCAATAAAAATACCCGAATGAGAATTGGAGACCTTGGTATTGCGAAAATTTTCGACCGAGTTACCTCCCATTGACGTGTTCTTCATCATCATTTTGGAGGCCGTTATCGCTGAATCTGAAGGCAATTTCTGCTGAATTACTGCTGATTTTTGCACCATTCCGAGCTCGTCTTCCGGCAGTTTTCGGCCAAAAACGCTGCAGAAAAACCTGGAATTTCTGCAGCAGATTCTGATTCTGCAGCAGCGTCGTTCTGCTGTATTTCCATTGAATTCCCACCCAACAACGCTGTAGATTGTTGCTGCGATTTTTGCACCATTCCGAGTTCATCTTCCGGCTGTTTTCCGGCACAAAACGCTGCAGAAAATGCTGGAATTTCTGCAGCAGAATCTGAAAATTCTGCAGCAGCGTTGCTGTTGTTTAACGGCTGTTTTGGCACTGCAGGATCGTCGAGAAGGCCTCGCACAGCGCGTCTTACAGGTGGCTGCACATGTCTAGGTGTTTTCGCCGGATATCTCACCGGCCGGCCATACTGCAATTCTCATTTCTGTTTCAGTTCGGACAGCGCTGCCATGGCTGACACATCGCCTGAATTGACGACCTTGTCAGCAAGGGTAAGAAATTCGAAGAAGTTGAAGCGTGGTTGGTCTTTATCTCCGTGAAACCCGTCAGCCATGGAAGCTTGGCCAAGGTTGTCGTCGCGTGGGTTTCCCGGCGAACGATTCGTCTCCTTGACGTTTCCGGTTCCCAAATCATCAGCACTCATAGCAGATGGTGAGTTTTCACTTTCCCGTTGAGATCCATCATCGTGTACAACAGCTTCGACATCAATGGCGGCGCCAAACCCTAGTTTCGTTCCCGTCCATTCTTCGGCCAAGTTTCCACCTTTTTTTTCTAGTTGTGGTCGGGGCACTCTCCCAAAGAAGTCTATGTCATCAGATCGTGGATATACTCCGGTTGCCGACGGCTGAATCTCGGAAAACCCTTCATCTTCCGCAGCCATTTTTTGTGGAGAAAACCCTAATCTACGCGGCTCCTTCCAACAGGTCTGTTCAGCGGCAAAATCGCATTCTTCCGCGTTCTGATTGAGAGCCATCTCGAAAAATGTTGGGGTATCGTCAGTCGCCGGGAAATTGCCATCGATTGCAAGTACAAGTCATCTTCTTCCTCAAAAATCTGCCGCGGTTTACCGTGTTTCTCGTCATCGCCGGTCATCCATCGTCGGCCTCCCACTTTTCCGACCTCCCCGTCATTGGCCGGAGTGTCTCCGTCCTCCTCCTCGTCACCGGCAGCCATGTGCATGGAATGTGCATTAGTGTGTGTTTGATATGGTGTGCTAGTGTGTGTTTTAGAGAGAGAATTTTTGAGGTCCATTTTTTGTTTCCTCCTCCTCACTTCCCTAACACATTCTACTCGGTCCTTACACCACGCACTTCAGACCACTCACCGATGGTATATGGGAACCGACAGCAGCAATATGGGGGTATGTTCCGATTTGATAACGACCTCGCTCGTTCACCTGAGTTCATTCCTAGTGTGCAGAATATATGGCAACATAATATTATTGGTACACCTATGTATGCTGTGACACGCAAACTCAAAGCATTGAAACCAGTCTTCTGAGAGCAAAGGAGGAATAAGGGGGATCTATCGCACAATGTCCAAATGGCGAAAGGGTTTCTTGAAGCAGCACAACTACTTGTAAGCTCAAGAAGGCGAGATGAGCTATACATACAACTAGAACACTATTGTCGACTCGTACTAGCCAAAGCAACAAAATTGGAGCAGATTATGCTACAACAACGAGTGAAGATGCAGTGGGTGAAGGGAGGTGATCAGTGCTCCCGAGTGTTCTTTCGGAAGATTGCCCAACGAAGATCATCAAGAAGGATCTTCCAGATCAACGATGACCAGGGATCCACTCCCACTGATCCAGAAGAAGTTATTAATGAGTTTGTCACATATTACCAAAACCTGCTAGGGGGAGACAGACGACGAACAGGTATTGACATTCGGTTTCTCAGACCGTGGGCTAGGCACATTTTGAGTTATGAGGAATCTACCGCTTTACTGTTACCGTTCACACCAGCAGATGTCAAACAGGCGGTTTTTGACATTGATGAGGACAAGGCCCCAGGCCCGGACGGATACTCATCAGGCTTCTTCAAAGCAGCATGGCCTATTGTTGGACAATAGGTGACTTCGGCAGTACTGGACTTCTTTAGTACAGGCCGACTTCTGAAGCAGATAAGTACTACACTTTTGGCGCTCATATCAAAAGTACATTCCCCTATGACAGTTAGTGATTTTCGACCCATAGCATGCTGTAATGTGATTTATAAGATCATTGCAAAGCTCATTGTCCAAAGGTTGAGTGTGCTAATGGACAAATTGATCATCCCATGCCAAGTGGCATTTGTGCCGGGACGCAGCATTGGAGATAACATCATGCTAGCACAAGAAATCTTTACGGGATACAACCAGACTCGTCTACCTCATAGATGTGCTCTGAAAGTAGACATACGGAGGCATATGACATAGTGGATTGGGATTTCTTGATAGTAGTTTTGGAGATGTTTGGCTTCCCTATCACTTTTGTGAAGTGGATTGAGGAGTGTGTAACAACACCTTCATTCTCTGTTGGGCTAAACAGGAAGCCCCATGGATTCTTTCGAGGAGCCAGAGGACTTCGGCAGGGTGACCCTTTATCACCCTACCTATTTGTGCTTGTGATGGAAGTCCTACACTTGGGCTTCCTGCAGTTGATTGATCAGGAGGAGATATTTTCCTATCATTGGATATGCGAGGCAGCCAGGATCTTTCAATTGGTGTTTGCTGATGATGTGATATTATTTTGCCGTGCTGATATGGACTCTCTAAGAATCTTTAAAGCAGGTCTGGATCGTTTTGCCGAATGGTCGGGTCTTAGACTGAACGTACAGAAAAGCCACTTGATTATATCACGCTCAGCGCAAACATTGCCTGAGGAGATGTTGGCACTACTCGGATTTCAGGAAGGGGTTCTTCCAATGAGGTATCTGGGGTTACCACTTATATCGTCTCGACTAACTATTGCAGACTGCCGTCCACTATTACTGAAGATTGACAAACGGATCGCTGGATGGGAAGGTACCACTATATCTTATGCTGGTAGAGTACAAATTATTAAATCTGTACTTATATCACTGAGTCTTTATTGGGCATCGGCATTTATATTACCAAAGAAAGTTATTAATGAAATTGAGAAAAGGTTGCGAGCTTTCCTATGGAAGGGAACGACGAATAGTGGCTATGCCAAGGTTGCGCGGAAAGATATATGCCGACCTAAGGAGGAGGGAGGACTTGGATTCAAGGATATCAGAACCTTGAACCGTGCATTGATGAAAAAAAAATTATGTGATGTCATTAGATGCGACAGGACATCAATTTGGGTTGAATGGCTGTACCAGAACGCCTACAACACACGTCTATATGGACGATTACGGACCATGGCGGCTCATGGGGATGGAGGAAAATCCTTCGATTACGGATGTTTCTCCGAACCATGGTAGACTACCGGATTGGAGATGGGAGGAATTTCTTCTTGTGGCAGGATCTGTGGCACCACCTTGGCCCTCTTTGTGACACCTTCCCACGAGGACCGAGGCTTCTTGGACTAGATGAGTCATCCAGACTAAGCATGGTGATTCATGAAGGAGTATGGCAGTGGCCCCTTATCACGGATATCGAGTGTTTGGAGATCACACATGTACTACCCACTATTTTTGGAGGGGAAGACCGTATAATTTGGAGATTTGAGAATGGTCGACCAACAACACAGGCTATTTATGAGTTATTTGACCCACCAAGACCGAAAGTAGGCTGGGCTTCACTACTTTCGGGATCACTTAAAATCCCACATCACATATTTATTCTATGGCTTGCCATCCAAGACAAGTTGGCTACGACAGACAAACCATGGCTTGCTCACATTGGCCCATGTGTCCTATGCAATGAAGGACTGACAGAGACACATGCACATTTATTCTTCCAATGTGGATTTAGTCGAAGTTGTCTCATGGAAATTCGAAGAACGATAAGATTCTTATGGCCCAATAGAGAGTGGAAAGATGACATTACATGGGCTTCACAGATATGGAGTGGTAAACACATAATCAACATGTCTTATAGAGCACTACTTGCAGCATGTGTATACCACATTTGGAAGGAAAGAAACCTGAGACGATTCGATCACACCGAGAGGACGCCTACTACCATAGCATTACTGATCATTGAGGACATTAGACAGCGAATCCATAGCATCTCACTCTCTAGATCAGTCAGTACATGTGCTTTATTTCGATTATGGCCAATCCCTTGGCCTGTCGAGGGATAAACCATTTGGGAACCATATTGTTGTACTGTACCATTTTTACTCAATGAAACTTACTTTTACAAAAAAAAGAACTTTCTTAGAATTCCTCGAAACTTGACCCAAACGAAGGTCTAAGCTCATGCATTTGTGTGATAAATTTGCAAAGGGTACTAATAACTACAAATTAGTATAAAAATAAAAACGAACTTGCTTTAATAAATCGTATAAAACAGCAAAATATTGAAGGTTCATAGAATTCCACGAAACTTGACCCAAATGTTGGTCTAGACCCATGTATTTGTCTGGTAAATTTGCTAAGCGTAATAATAATTACAAGTTAGTGTAAACGGGAAATGAATTTATTGTAATAAAACCGTGCAAAACAGTTAAATTTTGAACGTTCTCAAAATTTCACGAAACTTGACCCAGAAAACATTAATAAAGGATGGACCCAAAAAAAAATTCTCTCTCTAAAAATGCTCTCTCTTCTCTCACACACACTGCTGCACCACAAAAAACATATACTAATGGAGGAGGCAAGGACACGGCCGCCGGCGAGGAGGGTGACGCCGGAGATACCGCGGCCGGTGACGGGGATAGCATGGTGCGTGGGGACAGTAGAGAAGGGGATGATGGAGGCGAGTTTCTTTGTGAATCGAAGCAGTTTGGTTGTGGTTTTAAAAAATGGGTCTCTTCGAATCAGCCGGCTACCGGCGATTTTCCGGCGATTGAGGGTTGCCCTTGCTTTGGGGAGACTGTAGCAACGATTTCGAGTGAAAAGGCAGGAGATTTGGCCACAAATAGGGCTATTTTGCGAGCACCGCCATTGTTGGGTTTTGAAGCTTTTTCAAGCTCCTTCAATGGCGGACAACGGTCTGGAATCTCACCGCGTGAGTTTAATATGGCGGAATTTCTCAGCCTTGCGCGCAGAGTTATGGACGAGGGCGACGCTGATGCAATGGAGGCTTTGGTGGCGTTAAAATCGCGATGGGAGAGAAGATTTGGCAATGGCGCAACAGCGACTAAGCAGACGACGACGATGACTGTGGCCCCGCTAGCTCACGGCCGTCGACCTATTCAAGCCCGTCGCTACCTTCTTGGGCCGGCGAATGAAACTCGATGGGAGGATTTTATTTCTGGGCCTCCATCGACGGCGATTGGGAGGACGAAAGGCGCTGGTGGATCGACGCCGCTTAATGGGGGAAAACCACGCTTAGACGAAGACGATGGTGGTCCGCTGGCGCTTGAAGATACTACCCAGATTCCAGCGCGACTGTGCGAGGCCCTTTCTGGAGGACAAGGCGATGAAATAACAAACCAAACGAGAGAGAAGCACTCAGGCGCAATTTTCCGACGAACGGGTGAACGGACGGCGATTTTTCTGATAACCAGTGAGGTACGCCGACTTCCTGACGTCGATGTTGAGGTGGCGCCGGTCGTGAGTGACATGGATGTTGAGGTGGCGCCGGTTGTGAGTGACGTGGATGTTGAGGTGGCGTTGGTTGTGAGTGACGTGGATGGTGAGGTGGCGCCGGTTGGGAGTGATTTGGACGCTGAAGTGGCGGTTGAGGTATCGGCTGACATCAGCCCTACTAGGGCTGACGTCATCAGTGCTGCAAGGGCTGATGTCATCCATGATGCTAGGGCTGATGTCAATTCTTACACATCTGCTGATGTCACAGCATACACAGCTGCTGATGTCATCAATCCTAGGGCTGACATCAGCAGTTTTATGGGGAAAAAAAACAGCAACTTGGGTAACAAATTGGCACCCGTTCCTCTGTTTATTGGGAACATTCCGCTTCACACTGGTTCTAATGGGATTGTTAATGATAAAATTGCTGATGCATTCAACAACTCGTCCGGGAAAACGCTATCTTTCATTGCTCCAACGAAGCAAAATGGGGAGGTTGTAGTTCGTCCTTCACTTGATACTGTGCTTGATGGATCCAAATGATGGAAATCTACGGCAGTGGGATACTTTATGGGAAAGCGGCCGTACTATCACCACTTGAAGGAGTTTGCCCATTCGATTTGGCCAGCGCTACGAGAGGTCATAGCAACTGCTAATGGTTTCTTTTTCTTCCAATTTAAAATGGAAATTGATATGGAGGAGGTCATAGAAGGGGGGCCATGGCTGTTTCAGGGTCAACCAATTGTATTGCAAAAGTGGGAACCGGGTATGGCTATGAGAAAATTAAAGCATACACAAGTGCTTGTCTGGATAAAACTGCGACACCTTCCATTGGAATTCTGGACGACGGAAGGATTGAGTACTGTGGCTAGCGGTGTGGGGAAGCCTCTATACCCTGATTCAATAACAAGGGCATGCACGAGACTGGACTTCGCTCGTGTATGCGTGATGATTGACGTTACGCAGAAATTGGAAAAACATATTATCATAATGACGCCAGATGAAGATGGCGGGGAAACCCCATGCAAGGTTGATATCGAGTATGAATGGCTTCCCCCTAAATGCACAGGGTGCATGACATTAGGGCATTCGGAGAAGGAGTGTTTGTTGACCAAACTTCAGAAACAGACAAAGCCCTCGGTGAAAGTGTATGTACCAAAAGCTAATTTCCCCCCTCCACTAGCCCCTGGGGAGAGAGAAAAGAAACATAAGACCGTGGTTGAGGTGGATGATAAAGCGAGAGGAGATGAAGGTACAAAACAGAATACACGTTACACCTCATCGCAGAAGGAGAAGGGTAACGAAGTGGTTATTTATAATCCTTTCGATGCTTTGAATTCATGGGACGGCGCAGAAGAGAATACTAGGGGTCCTAACACATGCAGCCCCTCTAGTAGGGATCCATGTTGAATCTTGCAGTGTGGAATGTCCGGGGGTTGAATAAGAGAGACCATCAGCTCGCAGTAAAGGACCTTATCTCGGAATACAGGTTAGATTTTATGGGCATCTTAGAAACTCGTGTTCGTATTAACAATGTCATGCATATTCAGTCGTTTTTGCTTCCTCATTGGAAATGGTTTGTTGATTATGCAACTGTGGGTGGTTGTATTTGGGTAGCGTGGGATGAGAATGTTGTGGATGTTCATATTCTTGATTTGGATGCACTGTCGTGTCACTCATAGGGCAAATAGTGAATCCCTGATGATGTCAGCTGTGAAGTCATCAATAATATGAAAAATTGCAGAATTTTTCCTAAGCAAACTAGACCTATTCTGACTGGATTATTTGTTGGGAACATACCACTACATGCTAGCCCTAATGCGATTGATGAAGATAAAATTGCCCACGCATTTAATAACTCGTCCCGTAAAACGTTATCTTTTATTGCCCCAACGGTTCAAAATGGGGAAACTATAGTCCGACCGTCCTTGGACACAGTACGTGATGGATCCAAACGTTGGAAAACTACGGCTGTCGGATATTTTCTGGGGAAAAAGCCGTATTATCATCATCTGAAGGAATACGCTCATTCGATGTGGCCAGCACTAAGGGAGGTCACAGCGACAACTAATGGATTCTTTTTCTTCCAATTTAAACCACTCATTGATATGGAAGACGTGATCGAAGGGGGACCTTGGTTGTTCCAAGGACAACTAATAGTTTTGCAAAAGTGGGAACCAGGTATGGCCATGAGAAAGCACCAACACAAGCATGTACCTGTTTGGATATTTTCTGGGGAAAAAGCCGTATTATCATCATCTGAAGGAATACGCTCATTCGATGTGGCCAGCACTAAGGGAGGTCACAGCGACAACTAATGGATTCTTTTTCTTCCAATTTAAACCACTCATTGATATGGAAGACGTGATCGAAGGGGGACCTTGGTTGTTCCAAGGACAACTAATAGTTTTGCAAAAGTGGGAACCAGGTATGGCCATGAGAAAGCACCAACACAAGCATGTACCTGTTTGGATTAAACTCAGACACCTTCCTATGGAATATTGAACTACTGAGGGATTGAGTACGGTCGCTAGTGGAGTGGGTAAACCTCTTTACCTGGATGCAATAACGAGAGCATGCATGAGATCAGATTTCGCTCGTGTATGTGTGATGATTGACATAGCACATACGTTGACAAAACATATCATAGTCATGACACCAGATGAAAATGGAGGGGAAACACCTTGTAAAGTCGACGTTGAGTACGAATGGCTACCTCCAAAATGCACAAACTGTATGACTTTGGGGCACATGGCAAAGGACTGTCCACTGAACAAACCACACAAACCGAGTAAACCACCAGTACCTGTGTATGTGGCAAAAACAAACATTCCTCTACCACAACCAAACAATGAAAAGAGTAGAAAATCGATGAGACCGACAATGGTTGACATACCGAGACGTGAGGAGCGAGAAGTGCCTTGGGAATGCAAAAATGCCAAACACGATGATAGGGGTAAGGCATTGGTTATTTATAATGCCTTTGATGCTTTGCAATTAATTGATGACGCAGGTGAATCCTCGAGGGGTCCTAACACAAGCAGCCCCATTAATCATGACCCATGTTGAACCTTACCGTGTGGAATGTCCGTGGGTTGAATAAACGAGACCATCAGCTTGCATTCAAGGACCTTGTCTCAGAATTCAGGTTACATTTCTTGGGCATACTTGAAACGCGTGTTCAACTGAATAATATTATGCATATACAGTCCTATTTGCTCCCTCAATGGAAGTGGTTTACTGATTATAATTCCATTGGAAACTGTATATGGCTAGCGTGGGACGAGAATTTTATTGATGTCCATATTCTTGACCTGGGTGAACAATTCGTGCACTGTCGTATCACTAGTAAAGCTGTTAATGAATCTGTTATTGCTACTGTTGTTTATGGTGCAACTGAGGTGATTGACCGTCGGATTTTGTGGACTGCACTGGAAACACTCGCTCAGCAGTGCTCAGACGTCCCGTGGTTGGTGGGAGGGGACCTTAATGCAGTACGAGACCTTAATGAGGTATGTGGCATTTCAGGAGATACAAGGATGGCCACAACAGAATTTAATACCGGTATTCTGGAGGCGGGCCTGATTTCACTTCCAATGCAAGGTGAATGGTTTACATGGCATAATTGCAGTACAACCGTGCGGAGTTTATGGAAGCGGTTGGATCGGATCCTTATTAACGATTGTTGGCTGGCAAGGTTCCCTACCTCATCCTATCACAGTCTTACACCACGGACATCTGACCACTCGCCACTGGTTCTACATGGGGATACACAACAACTTAATGGAGGTATGTTTCGATTTGATAACTATCTGGCCCTTTCACCTGAATTCATTCCCAATGTACAGAGCATTTGGCATCATGAGGTTGTTGGTATACCTATGTATGCCGTGACACGTAAACTGAAGGCACTTAAATCGGTCTTCCGACTACAGAGGAGGAATAAGGGGGATTTGACGCTGAATGTCCAATTAGCCAAAGGTTTTCTCGATGAGGCACAACAATTGGTGAGCTTTGACAGACAGAATGAGCTCTACTTACTCCTGGAACATTGCTATGGTACCACACACACGGATCAAGGGGAGGTCGCTCATGAGTTTGTCTCATACTATCAGAACCTTTTAGGAGGTACCAGACGACGGTTGACAGTGGATATTCGATACCTTAGACCATGGGCGAGGCACTGTATTACTGATGAGAAAGCGAGCCACTTACTCCTACCAGTATCGCCGAATGATGTGAAGCAAGCAGTGTTTGATATCGCTGAAGACAAGGCGCCGGGACCTGATGGTTACTCGTCGGGGTTTTGTAAAGCAGCTTGGCCTGTGATAGGAGAAGAAGTAACGAGGGCGGTTCTGGATTTCTTTTCCACCGAAAAACTACTGAAACAGATCAACTCCACAATTTTGGCTCTAATACCAAAGGTACACACACCTATGTCGGTTAATGATTTTAGACTGATTTCATGCTGCAATGTTTTATACAAGATCATTACGAAACTACTTGTTCAGAGACTTAGTGTTTTGCTAGACAAGATTATTAGCCCCTGTCAGACAGCTTTTATTCCGGGAAGAAGCATTAGGGACAACATTATGTTAGCCCAGGAACTATTCTCGGGCTATAACCAGATGCGCCTACCTCCCAGATGCGCACTTAAAGTAGATATCAGGAAGGCCTATGATACGGTGGAGTGGGACTTCTTGTTAGCAGTTTTGCAGTTGTTCGGATTCCCACCTAAGTTCACAAGGTGGATTGAGGAGTGTATTTCCACGACATCATTCTCAATTGGTCTCAATGGAAAACCTCATGGGTTCTTTACTGGAGCGAGAGGATTCAGGGAGACCCACTATCGCCTTATCAATTTGTCCTCGTTATGGAAGCTTTACATTTGGGATTCCTGCAACGAATTGAGCAGGACATGCAATTCACCTATCATTTGAAGTGTGAGAGTTCCAAGGTTTTCCAGATGGGATTTGCAGATGACCTACTTCTTTTCTGTCGAGCTGACTTTGACTCCATCAGAGTCTTCATGGAGGGATTGGACTTGTTCGCGGAGGTGTCGGGCCTTAGGCTGAATGTTCAAAAAAGCCACTTAATCATATCCCGTTCGGCTCAAGAATT
>NW_011628047.1:610543-611200 GCF_000512975.1 Sesamum indicum
AATCGATACACGCATTACTGGATGGGAAGGGATTTCGTTATCATATGCTGGGCGGGTACAAATCATCAAATCCGTACTTTCGACGTTTAGCTTATACTGGGTATCTGCATTCATACTACCTAAGAAAGTTATCAATGAAATTGAGAAGAGGTTGAGGAATTTTCTATGGAAGGGTACGACGTCTAGTGGCTACGCCAAGGTAGCCTGGAAAGATGTGTGTCGACCGACAGATGAGGGGGGACTCGGGTTCAAGGAGATCTCTACCTTGAATCTTATACTGGGTATCTGCATTCATACTACCTAAAAAAGTTATCAATGAAATTGAGAAGAGGTTGAGGAATTTCCTATGGAAGGGTACGACGTCTAGTGGCTACGCCAAGGTAGCCTGGAAAAAGATGTTTGTCGACCGACAGATGAGGGGGAACTCGGGTTCAAGGACATCTCTACCTTGAATCGCGCATTAATGAGCAAGAAATTATGTGATGTTATCTGGTGTGATAGGACATCCATCTGGGTTCAATGGCTTTACCGAGACCGATTACGGGACACATCAATTTGGACTGTCCGTGAACATGGAGGTTCTTGGGGATGGCGGAAAATGCTTAGGCTCCGTCCTTTTCTTCGCTCTATCGTGGATTACCAGATTGGAAATGGAGA
>NW_011628047.1:611302-622017 GCF_000512975.1 Sesamum indicum
TCAGCAGGAGAGTGGCAATGGCCTACAATCACGGACTTCGAATGTTTGGAGATCCCACATAACCTACCGCTTATTCTTGGAGGTGAGGATCGGGTGGTGTGGAGATGTGACAAAGGGAAACCTACTACTCAGGCCCTTTACCGATTATTTGATCGCGCCGAGCCGAAAGTAAGATGGTCTTCACTACTTTCGGGCTCCTTGAAGATTCCTCGTCATTCGTTCATCTTATGGCTCGCAATCCTTGGCAAACTACCTACCACGGACAAATCATGGCTATCTCACCTGGGGGTATGCATATTGTGCGATGAGGGAGCTACAGAATCTCATTCACATTTATTCTTCCAATGCAGATTTAGTCGTCAATGCCTTTTTGAGATTCGTAGATGGATTCGTTTTCACTGGCCTAACAGGGATTGGGCAACAGATATTGAATTGGCGACGCGGAAATGGAGAGGTAAGCACATTATTTATAGCGCTTAACGTACACTACTTGCATCGTGTGTCTACCACATATGCAGGGAGAGAAATTTGAGGAGATTTGAACACATTGAGCGGACACCGGCCACATTGAGTATCCTAATTGTCGATGACATCAGGCAGAGGATTCTTAGCGTTGATTTAACTTCGTCAGTCAGTACACGAGCATTGTATAGATTATGGCGTATCCTTTGGGTTGAGGGAGAAACCATTTGATGATCACATGTTGTACTGTACCATTACTCTTTATTAATGAAATTTACATTTACTCAAAAAATAGTGAATCCCTCTTAATCACTATAGTTTATGGTGCCTCTAAGATGATTGATCATAGAAGTCTATGGAATACCTTGGAAACATTAGCTCGAGAGCACTCGGATGAGCCCTGGCTGGTGGGGGGGGGACTTCAATGCGGTCCGAGAAATGAATGAGGTGTGTGGAGCTTCTGGTGACATAAGGATGGCCATGGAAGAATTCAATGCTGGTATCCAGGAGGCCGGGTTAATACCATTGCCTATGCAGGAGGAATGGTATACGTGGCATAACTGCAGCACGAACTCTCGGAGTCTATGGAAGAGATTGGATCGAATTCTCATTAATGACAGATGGCTTGCGAGATTCCCTTCCTCATGTTATCATAGCCTCTTACCGCGGACCTCAGACCACTCGCCACTTGTACTGCATGGGACAGGCAAAGTCAAACAGGAGGTATGTTTCGATTTGACAACTACCTGACACACTCACCTGAATTTATCCCCAGTGTGCAGAATATCTGGCAGAATACAATCGTTGGGGTGGCCGGGTTAATACCATTGCCTATGCAGGAGGAATGGTATACGTGGCATAACTGCAGCACGAACTCTCGGAGTCTATGGAAGAGATTGGATCGAATTCTCATTAATGACAGATGGCTTGCGAGATTCCCTTCCTCATGTTATCATAGCCTCTTACCGCGGACCTCAGACCACTCGCCACTTGTACTGCATGGGACAGGCAAAGTCAAACAGGAGGTATGTTTCGATTTGACAACTACCTGACACACTCACCTGAATTTATCCCCAGTGTGCAGAATATCTGGCAGAATACAATCGTTGGGGTTCCTATGTTTGCGGTAACACGTAAACTTAAAGCATTAAAGCCGATCTTCAGGGAACAAAGGAGGAAGAAGGGGGATTTGACTCTAAAAGTTCAATTAGCTAAAGGCTTTCTAGATGAGGCACAACAACTGGTGAGCTCAGATAGATAGAATGAGGCCTTGTTACAATTAGAACACTGCTGCCGCCTGGTATATGCAAAAGCGGCAAAGCTGGAACAAATCATGCTGCAACAGCGAGCCAAGATGCAGTGGATGAAGGGGGGTGACCAATGCTCTCGGATTTTCTTTCGTAAAATTGCCCAGAGAAGGGTGGCAAGGAGGATACTGCAGATAAATGATGATAATGGGACCATCCACACTGAACCAGAAGAGATTATCAATGAATTTGTCCGTTACTATCAAAACCTCTTGGGCGGTAACAGACGACAGATAACGGTGGATATTGGCTTTCTCAGACCGTGGGCAAGACATGTTCTCTCTAATGAGGAGCCTGGCCATCTTATATCGGCGTTTACACCGGATGATGTGAAGCAAGCAGTATTTGACATTGCAGAGGACAAGGCCCCGGGACCTGATGGATATTCATCAGGATTCTTTAAAGCAGCCTGGCCAGTGGTGGGACAGGAAGTTACAAAGGCGGTACTGGAATTCTTTAGTACCGGTAAACTACTCAAACAAGTCAACTCCACACTTTTGGCACTAATACCAAAGGTACACACTCCTATGACTGTTGGTGATTTTAGGCCAATTTCGTGTTGTAATGTGTTATACAAAATTATTGCGAAATTACTTGTCCAACGACTGAGTGTCGTCCTGGACAAGATAATTAGTCCCTGTCAGGGAGCGTTTATTCCAAGGCGTAGCATTGGGGACAATATTTTGTTGGCACAGGAACTGCTCACGGGATATAACCAGTGAGGCTCCCACCTCGTTGTACCCTGAAAGTCGATATTAGGAAGGCATATGATACTGTGGAGTGGGACTTCCTACTTGCGGTCTTGCAATTATTTGGTTTCCTCCAAACATTCACCAGGTGGATTGAGGAGTGTGTAACGACAGCGGCATTCTCGATTGGTCTTAATGGAAACCCCCACGGTTTCTTCACAGGAGCACGTGGATTAAGATAGGGAGACCCTCTATCTCCCTATCTTTTTGTTCTCGTTATGGAAGTCTTGCATTTGGGATTATTACAACATATTGAACAGGATTTGCAATTCTCTTACCACTGGAAATGTGAGCCGGCCAAAGTCTTCCAGTTGGGATTCGCAGACAATCTCCTACTTTTCTGTAGAGCTGACTTGGATTCTCCTAGGATCCTCAAGAGGGGGTTGGACCGATTTGCAGAATGATCGGGACTTCGACTGAATGTACAAAAAAGCCATGTCATTATCTCTCGATCAGCACAAGGCTGGAAGGATGAGATCTTAGCAATTATGGGCTTCCAGGAGGGTCAACTACCAATGAGGTACTTGGGCCTCCCTCTTTTTTTTTTGGTAAAAGTAAGTTTCATTGAGTAAAAATGGTACAATACAACAATATGGTCCCCAAATGGTTTATCCCTCGACAGGCCAAGGGATTCGCCATAATCGAAATAAAGCATGCGTACTGACTGATCTAGCGAGTGAGATGCTATGGATTCGCTGTCTAATGTCCTCAATGATCACTATTGCTAGTAGGCGTCCTCTCGGTGTGATCGAATCGTCTCAGGTTTCTTTCCTTCCAAATGTGGTATACACATGCTGCAAGGAGAGCTCTATAAGACATGTTGATTATGTGTTTACCCCTCCATCTCTGTGAAGCCCATGTTATGTCATCCTTCCACTCTCTATTGGGCCATAAGAACCGTATCGTTCTTTGAATTTCCGTGAAATATCTTCGACTAGATCTGCATTGGAAGAATAAATGTTCATGTGTCTCTGTCAGTCCTTCATTGCATAGGATACATGGGCGAAGATGAGCAAGCCATGGTTTATCAGTCGTAGCCAACTTTTCTTGGATGGCAAGCCATAGAATAAATATGTGGCGTGGGATTTTGAGTGATCCCGAAAGTAGTGAAGACCAGCCTACTTTCGGTCCTGGTGGGTCAAATAACTCATAGATAGCCTGTGCTGTTGGTCGATCATTCTCAAATCTCCAAATTATGCGGTCTTCCCCTCCAAAAATAGTGGGTGGTACATGTGTGATCTCCAAACACTTAATATCCGTTATAATGGGCCACTGCCATACTCCTTCATGAATCACCGTGCTTAGTCTGGATGACTCATCTAGTCCAAAAATCCTCGGTCCTCGTGGGATGGTGTCGCAAAGAGGGCCAAGGTGGTGCCATGGATACTGCCACAAGAAGAAATTCCTCCCATCTCCAATTCGGTAGTCTACCATGGTTCGGAGAAACATCCGTAATCGAAGGATTTTCCTCCATCCCCATGAGCCGCCATGGTCTGTAATCGTCCATATAGAGGTATGTTGTAGGTGTCCCTGGTACAGCCACTCAACCCAAATCGATGTCCTGTCGCATCTAATGACATCACATAGTTTTTTTGTCATCAATGCACGGTTCAAGGTACTGATATCCTTGAATCCAAGTCCTCCCTCCTCCTTAGGTCGGCATATATCTTTCCACACAACCTTGGCATATCCACTATTCTTCGTTCCCTTCCACAACAAAGCTCGCAACCTTTTCTCAATTTCATTAATAACTTTCTTTGGTAATATACATGTCGATGCCCAGTAAATACTCAGTGATATAAGTACAGATTTAATAATTTATACTCTACCAGCATAAGATATAGTGGTACCTTCCCATCCAGCGATCCGTTTGTCAATCTTCAGTAATAGTGGACGGCAATCTGCAATAGTTAGTCGAGACGATATAAGTGGTAGCCCCAGATACCTCATTGGAGGAACCCCTTCCTGAAACCCGAGTAGTGCCAACATCTCCTCACGCAATGCTTGCGCTGAGCGTGATATAATCAAGTGGCTTTTCTGTACGTTCAGTCTAAGACCCGACCATTCGGCAAAACGATCCAGACCTGCTTTAAAGATTCTTAGAGAGTCCATATCAGCACGGCAAAATAATATCACATCATCAGAAAACCCCAACTGAAATATCCTGGTTGCCTCGCATTTCCAATGATAGGAAAATATCTCCTCCTGATCAATCAGCTGCAGGAAACCCAGGTGCAGAACTTCCATCACAAGCACAAATAGGTAGGGTGATAAAGGGTCACCCTGCCGTAGTCCTCTTGCTCCTCGAAAGAATCCATGGGGCTTCCCATTTAGTCCAACAGAGAATGAAGGTGTTGACACACACTCCTCAATCCACTTCACAAAAATAATAGGGAACCCAAACATCTCCATGGCTGCAGTTAAGAAATCCCAATCCACTGTGTCATATACCTTCCGGATGTCGACTTTCAGAGCACATCTACGAGGTAGACGAGTCTGGTTATATCCCATAAAGAGTTCCTATGCTAGCATGATGTTATCTCCAATGCTTCATCCCGGCACAAATGCCGCTTCGCATGGGCTGATTAGTTTGTCCATTATCACACTCAACCTTTGGACAATGAGCTTTGCAATGATCTTATAAATCACATTACAGCATGCTATGGGTCGAAAATCACTAACCGTTATAGGGGAATGTACTTTTGGTATGAGCGCCAAAAGTGTAGTATTTTATCTGCTTCAGAAGTCGGCCTATACTAAAGAAGTCCAGTACTGCCGAAGTCACCTCTTGTCCAACTATAGGCCATGCTGCTTTAAAGAAGCCCGATGAGTATCCGTCCGGGCCCGGGGCCTTGTCCTGATCAATGTCAAAAACCGCCTGTTTGACATCTGCTGGTGTGAACGGTAATAGTAAAGTGTTTGACATCTCAAAATGTGCCTAGCCCACGGTCTAAGAGTTCGAATATCAACACATGTTCGTCGTCTGTCTCCCGCTAGTAGGTTCTGGTAATATGTAACAAACTCATTAATAACTTCTTTTGGATCAGTATGAGTGGATCCCTGGTCTTCATTGATCTGGAAGATCCTTCTTGCTGATCTTCGTTAGGCAATCTTCCGAAAGAACACTCGGGAGCACTGATCACCTCCTTTCATCCACTGCATTTTTGCTCGTTGTTGTAGCATAATCTGTTCCAATTTTGTTGCTTTGGCCAGTACGAGTCGACAGTAGTGTTCTAGTTGAATGTATAGCTCATCTCGCCGTCTTGAGCTTACAAGTAGTTGTGCTGCTTCAAGAAACCCTTTTCGACATTTGGACATTGTGCGAGAGATCCCCCTTATTGCTCCTTTGCTCTCGAAAAATTGGTTTCAAAGCTTTGAGTTTGCGTGTCACAGCATACATAGCCGTACCCATAATGTTATGTTGCCATATATTCTGCACACTAGGAATAAACTCAGGTAAGCGAGCGAGGTAGTTATCGAATCGGAACATACCTCCATATTGTTGTTGTCGGTCTTCATATAGTACCATCGGTGAGTGGCCTGAAGTGCTTGGTGTAAGGACCGAGTAGAATGCGTTAGGGAATCGTGCCATCCATCTATCATTTATCAACATGCGGTCCAGTCTTTTCCAGAGGTTCCGGGGTGTCGCATTGTGGTTGTGCCATGTGTACCACTCTCCCTGCATGGGTAGTGGTAGTAATCCTGTATTCTGAATGGCTGCATTAAATTCTTCCATAGCTATTCGGATATCCCCTGATGTGCCACATACTTCACTGAGGTCGCGAACTGCATTAAAATCCCCTCCAATCAATCATGGGATATCAACACACTGTATAGCTAAATTGTCCAGGGCACTCCATAATTCTCTCCTATCAACCACCTTAGTGGCTCCATAAGTGACAGTAACAGCAACTGTTTCATGTATTGCACGAATAGTAACAAGACAGTGTATAAATTGCGTTCCACATTCCACCACAACAACTGGGCCTCCCTCTACTGTCTTCTAGATTGTCTATATCCGATTGTCAACCACTTTTATTGAATATTGATGCTCGCATTAACGGTTGGGAAGGAATCTCATTATCTTATGCTGGACGTATACAAATTATTAAATCCGTACTATCAGCAATGAGCATCTATTGGGCGTCTGCATTCATCCTACCGAAGGCAGCAATGAGCATCTATTGGGCGTCTGCATTCATCCTACCGAAGGCTATTATTAAACAAATTGAGAAACGCATCAGAACCTTTCTATGGAAAGGCACTTCTACGTCGGGATACGCCAAGGTAGCATGGAAGGATGTGCGTAAACCAATTAAAGAAGGAGGCCAAGGAATTAAGGATATCGGTATCCTTAACTGTTCCTTAATAGCAAAGAAGTTATGTGACGTTATCAGATGTGACCGAACATCTATATGGGTTGAGTGGTTGAAGTAGGGACGATTGCACAACACTTCAATTTGGACAATTAATGAAAAGGGAGGATCATGGGGATGGCGAAAAATGCTCCGACTGCGCAGCTATATCCTACCTATGACGGAATTCCTTATTGGAGAGGGGAGGTCATTCTACTTGTGGAAGGACCTGTGGCACCACTTGGGCCCACTTATTGCTAGATTCCCACGAGGACCGAGCCTCTTAGGACTTGATGAATCCGCCAAACTACAAGTAGTCATTGATGAAGGACAATGGCAGTGGCCTTTCATTACTGATTTGGAATGTATGGAAATCATTTACACTTTACCTCAGATTCATGGAGGGGATGACAGGATCAATTGGCGGTTTTCAGAGGGACGACCCACTACACAATCCCTATACAGACTTTTCTGTCCACCTGGATCGAAAGTAGGATGGTCTTCACTACTTTCGGGTTCTTTGAAGATTCCCCGACATAACTTCATTCTTTGGTTAGCAATTCAGGAGAAGCTACCGACAACTGATAAACCATGGATGACCCATCTAGGGGGATGTATTCTGTGTGACGAGGGTACAACGGAGACACACACTCACATGTTCTTCCGATGTCGATTTGGCAGAGGATGCCTGGCAGCTATATGACAACATATTCGATTTGCTTGGCCAAATAGTGAGTGGATAAGAGACGTGGAATGGGCATCGAGGAAGTGGAGGGGGAAGCATATTGTCAATGTTGCTTATCGAGCATTACTTGGTGCATGCATATACCATTTATGGCGAGAGAGGAACTTGAGACGATTTGAGCAAACCCGTCGGTCGGAAAGTGTATTAGCTACTTGCATCATAGAACACGTTAAACAGAGGATAATTAGTATTAATCTTTCCAGTTCTATTAGTACATGTGCACTCTATAGACTTTGGCGTATCCCTTGGTCTGTCGGGGGAGCCACCTCATGATTGTTGTACTTTACCTCCTTTTTGTTAATGAAACTTACATTTACCAAAAAAAAAAAAAACTTGGCCCAAACATAGGTCTAAACTCATGCATTTGTGTGGTAAATTAGCAAAGCATAATAATAACTACAAATTAATGTAAAAGGGAAACGAACTTGCTTTAATAAAATCGAGCAAAACAGCTAAATTTTGAGCGTTCTCATAATTCCATGAAACTTGACCCAAACGTAGGTACCCATGCATTTGTGTGGTAAATTTGCTAAGCGTAATAATAACAACAAGTTAGTGTAAAAGGAAAAAGAACTTGCTTTAATAAAACCGTGCAAAATAGTTAAATTTTGAACGTTCTTAGAATTCAACGAAACTTGACCCAAACGTTGGTCTACACCCATGCATTTGTGTCTTAAATTTGCAAAGCATAATAATAAATACAAGTTAGTGTATAAGGGAAACGAACTTTTTTTTTGTATATGTAAGTTTCATTAAGTAAAATAATGGTACAATATGGGCTACAGATATTGAGTGGGCGAGGAGAAAATGGAGAGGAAAACACATTGTTAATATTGCTTACCGTACGCTACTTGCAGAGTGTGTCTACCACATATGGAGGGAGAGGAACTTGAGGAAATTTGAATACACCGAGAGGACACCGGCGACTCTGAGTATCCTAATCACTGATGATGTCAGGCAGAGGATTATAAGCAGTAATTTAGCTTCATCAGTCAGTACACGAGCATTGTATAGATTATGGCGCATTCCTTGGGTTGAGAAAGAAACTATTTGATGATCACATGTTGTACTGTATTATTACATTTTATATATGAAATTTACATTTACCGAAAAAAATAATGGTACAGTACAACACTATGATCATCAGTTGGTTTCTCACTCGATAGGGCAAGGGATACGCCATAGTCTATATAAAACTCGAGTACTGACTGATCTAGGTAATGAAATGCTGAGAATCCGTTGTCTGATATCCTCGACTATCAGTAGTGCCATGGTATTTTGTGTTCTCTCGGTGTGCTCAAATCATTTCAGATTTCTATCCTTCCAAATGTGGTAAACACATGCTGCTAATAATGCACGATAAGACATATTAATAATGTGTTTACCCCTCCATTTTCGCGAAGCCCATCTAATGTCCGTAGTCTAGTCTCCATTGGGCCAAGAAAATCGTATCTCTCTCCGAATTGTTGTGAGACACTGTCGACTAAATCTGCAATGAAAGAATAAGTGTTCATGTGTTTCTGTCGCTTCTTCGTCGCATAAAGCACAAGGGCCAAGATGGGCAAGCCATGGTTTGTCCGTCGTGGCCAATTTGCATTGGATAGCAAACCATAAGATGAATAGATATCGTGGTATCTTGAGAGATCCCAAAAGTAGTGAAGACCAGTCTACTTTCGGTCCTGGTGGATCAAATAGCCTGTATAGCGCCTGGGTTATAGGTTGTCCATGCTCGAACCTCCAAATAATGCGGTCTTCCCCTCCATGGATAGTAGGTAAGGCATGTGTAATTCCCAGGCATTCAAAGTCTATGATGAGCGGCCAATGCCAATCTCCTCCTTGAACCACCGCACTAAGTCTAGAAGACTCCTCTAAATCGAGTATTCTTGGTCCTCGTGGGAATGTGGTGTTTAGAGGGCCAAGGTGATGCCACGGGTCGTGCCACAAGTAGAATCTACTCCCGTCACCAATCTGGTAGTCCACCATAATCCAGAGGAAATTCTGTAATCGGAGAATTTTTCGCCATCCCCATGATCCGCCCCGTTCCCCAATTGTCCAGATGGAAGTGTCTTGTAACCGTCCCTGGTAAAGCCATTCAACCCAAATCGAGGTCCTATCGCATCTGATGACATCACAGAGTTTCTTTGTCATCACAGAGGTCCTATCCAATGCAAGTTGGCCACGACGGACAAACCATGGCTTGCCCATCTTGGCCCTTGTGCTTTATGTGATGAAGGAGCGACAGAAACACATGGACACCTATTCTTTCAGGGCCGATTTAGTCGACAGTGTCTCACAGCAATTTGGAGAGAGATACGATTTTCTTAGCCCAATGGTGACTGGCCTATGGACATTCGATGGGCTTCACGGAAATGGAAGGGCAAACACATTATCAATATGTCCTATCGTGTATTATTAGCAGCATGTGTTTATCACATTTGGAAGGAGAGAAATCTTAGACGATTCGAGCACACCGAGAGAACACCCAATACCATGGCACTACTGATAGTCGAGGACATCAGACAACGGATTCTCAGCATTTCATTACCTAGATTGGTCAGTACTCGAGCTTTATATAGAATATGGTGTATGCCTTGGCCTGTCGAGGGAGAAACCAACTGATCATCGTATTGTTGTACTGTACCATTATTTTTACTTAATGAAACATACATTTACCAAAAAAAGAGTTTCTTTGTCATTAATGCACGATTCAGACTACAAATATCCTTGAATCCCAATCCTCCTCATCCTTCGGTCGACAAAGATCTTTCCATGCAACCTTGGGGTAGCCACTGGTTGTTGTTTTTCGGTAAAAGTAAGTTTCATTGAGTAAAAATGGTACAGTACAACAATATGGTCCCCAAATGGTTTATCACTCGACAGGCCAAGGGATTCGCCATAATCGAAATAAAGCACGTGTACTGACTGATCTAGCGAGTGAGATGCTATGGATTCGCTGTCTAATGTCCTCAATGATCAGTAATGCTATGGTAGTAGGCGTCCTCTCGGTGTGATCGAATCATCTCAGGTTTCTTTCCTTCCAAATGTGGTATACACATGCTGCAAGGAGTGCTCTATAAGACATGTTGATTATGTGTTT
>NW_011628047.1:623719-624401 GCF_000512975.1 Sesamum indicum
TGCCTCGCATTTCCAATGATAGGAAAATATCTCCTCCTGATCAATCAACTGCAGGAAACCCAGGTGCAGAACTTCCATCACAAGCACAAATAGGTAGGGTGATAAAGGGTCACCCTGCCGCAGTCCTCTGGCTCCTCGAAAGAATCCATGGGGCTTCCCATTTAGTCCAATAGAGAATGAAGGTGTTGACACACACTCCTCAATCCACTTCACAAAAGTAATAGGGAACCCAAACATCTCCATGGCTGCTATTAAGAAATCCCAATCCACTGTGTCATATGCCTTCCGGATGTCGACTTTCAGAGCACATGTAGGAGGTAGACGAGTCTGGTTATATCCCGTAAAGAATTCCTGTGCTAGCATGATGTTATTTCCAATGCTTCGTCCCGGCACAAATGCCGCTTGGCATGGGCTGATCAGTTTGTCCATTATCACACTCAACCTTTGGACAATGAGCTATGCAATGATCTTATAAATCACTTTACAGCATGCTATGGGTCGAAAATCACTAACCGTCATAGAGGAATGTACTTTTGGTATGAACGCCAAAAGTGTAGTATTTATCTGCTTCAAAAGTCGGCCTGTACTAAAGTAATCCAATACTGCCGAAATCACCTCCTGTCCAACTATAGGCCATGCTGGTTTAAAGAAGCCCGATGAGTATCCGTCCGGGCCTGGGGCC
>NW_011628048.1:0-2642 GCF_000512975.1 Sesamum indicum
ACAGAAGATACGGTAGTTAATATAACAATACATGTCTCTTAACTACGTGTATTTTAGTTTAAGTAGATATATAATAGACGTTAGTTAATATAATTATGATAGTCATAGTTTAGTAGATAAAGAAAGAATGTAAGTTAATTTAAGTTACGTGTCTTTTTGTCAAGTAGACACAGATATATTGAAATCAACATGACACTATTTCATAGACATGTATATAGTTATAAACAATATGGACTTACTTCTACGTTATAAGAGTAACACCGTTTGCTTTCATCATGTAACAAACAATATATTTCGACATAAAATTATAAAATTTATGATCTTCTTTTAGCCACGCTGCACCGTATAATCCATCATTCATGATATGAATGTTTAGAGAGAAATTTTATTTATTTTCAAAAAGTAGTTCGTGAAGTTATAAATTATTTAAGCGACGTCAAAGTTATATGTCCTAAATATTGTGTTATGAAAATATTATCTATTTGATTCAAATGTATATATTTTTCTAAAAGAGTTCTAATTATTTGTGTTCCAAGAAATACAATTTACTTGCACTAATTTCCTAACCAAATTTTTTTCTTCTTAGTTTTATTTCCATGAGAAGGTCAAGAAAACCATCCGTTCTATGAACGACGTTGCAACGTTCATCATGTACCGCGTGATTTACTAGGCTCTGGTGAGCACTTACTCTCATGCATCTTCAAAACTTCTAAAATTTCATTTAAAAATCATAATATGCATCCTTACTATCACTAAAATTTGAGCAGATTTGACAAGGCAGGTGAATACTCTGATCATGAACATAACATGCAGCCTTCTTCCATATCGCAATTCTATGTTGAATACTCAATGGCTATCATGTTGATCTAGGAACAAGAGAGTTATGGAATGCCTGATTCAATCTCCATTGGAAGTGGTCTCTGACTGTTATAGAATTATGTTGATGCTCAACTGCCGTTTCTGTAATGGGTGCTTTGGGGTCCTTGATGTTGCTGATTCTCTTTTTCATGAAATGATAATCTCATTTTCCTTTGAAAAAAAAAAAAGATATAGGATATTACTTATCAGTTGAGTAATATTGATCAAGATAAAGTTTATATATATTGATTAAAAAAAATCAAAGCAATCGTAAGTAAAAAGTGTTTTTTTCCCTTTGTTTCACAAGTTTGAAAACAAGGGAAATACTTAAAAACATTTAAAAAAAACTTTTATTAAATCAAAATACGAATAAATACATTTTTAGGATCGTGTAAACTCTTTCTCTTTCTATACTTTTACTTTTGTTCTTGTATAGATAACTCTTTTCTCTCCCTTATCCATTTTTTTCCATCACCGTAATTTTTTCATTTTTCTATCTTTCTTCTTTTATTTAATATAATTCTCTTGTATTTTTCGCACGTATTTAAGTGTGAAATACACACTAGTTCGATTTTATAATTTAACTATGTTGTAAATTTAAAAATGATTAATAAATAATGGCTTCGATTTCTTCCGTATTCCGTGGCCGTGGGCTGTCTCTCTCTATATGTGTATATATAACATATATTATTATACCAGATAGTATATTTTTATTTTTTAATTTATTTGTTTATTTATGTCTAAAATGTTTGTGTACATATAGAGAATATAATTAGAAACATCTAATCTGGCAATCCATTTCAAGATATTGTATTTAGAAAGTCGATTTAGGTGCAAAGATAATGTATGCAACTTGCAAAATGCATTACATTAAATGGTGGAAGTTAGGTCTCAGCAAAAGGATTTTATTTAATTTAGAAATTTTCTATTTTATTATTCGCTAATTGTTAACTTAATTAAAAATTTAAATTTGTGGTTCGTATATTGGGTTTTGGAAATTCTATATATATATACGACCACTCAAGAGAAATCATCATTTATTTAATTTCTCCTCATTCTTATGCAGATATTAGAAATATCTCATACCTAGTCATGAATTAATTATAAATATTTGTACATAATAAAAACACATATCCGATACACAATAAAAATGCATATTAATTATCTATGATCGTACGGCCAATTAATGATCTAGATGCTTTTAATAATTAATACATTTATTTGTTTCTATATGCGACTAAATTGTTGCTGCATTTGCTTACAAAAAATAATCGATACGTACTTTTTATTTTAAGTTGAATTTTATTTGATTACTTATATTCGAATAATTACACATGAAGTTTAAAACTTTGTATTGAACTAGCAAGAGCATCACAGTTAATTTAGTATCCACACCCTAATAGCAGAAATAGAAAATATTGAATACAGTCTACATACTTACATTTTAATTTCAATATTAGGCCTTACTAAAAATCTATTAAATTGCATGCATATTTGCAGGGGGTGCTACACAGGATATTATTGAAAAGTCATTTTATGATGGATATGATTTACTAGACTTACTATTTGTGGTAAATTAATTATATATAGTTAGTGAGTAGTTATTAAATAAAATTATATGGTGGACCCTTTTTTTATATAAAAGTAATTTTTTTGTGATTTAGTTATTCAAATTATTGCAACATTACAAATATTTCAAATTTGGACACAATTTCATGTGTCATAAATATATTTATATTTTCTATTAAAGTCGTGCATATCTGTTGTTGTTGATTTTTTTTTTA
>NW_011628048.1:2801-26023 GCF_000512975.1 Sesamum indicum
CACACACACAATCTTCCGAAAAATTCTTTCTGCACAGGAGAAAAGATGGAGTACGGGTCAAACCAAGAAAGCAATGTAGATCTTCTCAATGATTCAACTACATTCAACTTTCAATTTTATGTTATAGTTTTGTATAAACTCTAACCAATATCAATTTCTCACCTTGTAGACAATACTTGAGAGAGATAACTTTTATGGATGTTGGAGAGTTAATGGTGTGCTCTTTCCCGGGCCGTTGAATTACAAATTGTTCTCAACATACACTTATAAGAAAACTCAATGGCTGTCATGTTGATCTAGGAACAAGAGAGTTATTAATGCCTGATTTAATCTCCATTGGAAGTGGTCTCTGATTGTTTTAGAATTATGTTGATGCTCAACTACCCTTTCTATAATGGGTTCTTTCTGATCTTTGATGTTGCTAATTCTCTTTTTCATGAAATTGTAATTTCGTTTTCTGAAAAAAAAAGATATATGATATAAATTTAGTATTCAATAAATTTAATAAAAAGCTTACAAATTAATCTCAAATATTATTTTTTCATAATTAAAAATAAAGAACCAATTAAAAGTTAAAAAGAAATAATTACATTTAGACCCCCTCTAGAAATGTTAAATAATATATTTCTTCAAAAAAGTTCTGAAATTACAAGTGGAACCCTTCAAAAAATCTTCATTTACACCTACTCCATTCCTTTAGGACTTGAACAAAAAATACTGATTTACCCAAAAAAATTACATAAATTTTAATTTTGCCCTTCGTTTAACATATATATTTTTTGTACTTAAAATGTGACAAGTACAATATATATATGGAGTGAGGTTAACATCATTATATTTTTTTTCTTATAAGTGTAAAATTATAACATAAAAATGTTAAAAGGGGGATGAAATTAAAAACTTATATAATGTTTTTTGGGATAAATTATCTTTTTGGTCCCGTAAAAAATGGACCTTTTACTTTTCTATAATGGGTTCTTTCTGATCTTTGATGTTGCTAATTCTCTTTTTCATGAAATTGTAATTTCGTTTTCTGAAAAAAAAAGATATATGATATAAATTTAGTATTCAATAAATTTAATAAAAAGCTTACAAATTAATCTCAAATATTATTTTTTCATAATTAAAAATAAAGAACCAATTAAAAGTTAAAAAGAAATGCAACACTCTATAAGAGGTGTTTACATTGTGCTGCAGCATGAAAAAATTCTTTCATTTTTTCCTTCATTGTATTATCTGCTAGCTTGCCTGGCCTAAAAAAATTGCCTTAAACGAGCATAATTAATTGATTTTGTAGATAGGTTGCAAAGCTACGTACTTCATGCGACTTTGATCCCTCATCCATTCACTGTCCGCGACTTTGATCCCTCATCCATTCACTGTCCTTCATGGCGTTCATCTCTTCTTCATCTATGTAATTGTACGTCATCTCCATCATTTGTTATGTTCCTCTTGGGGGGTCGCGAGCCAAAGCCAATGCAAATGGCCTCTTTTCAGCGAATGAATTAATATGCTGACCATCATGTCGATTCTCAGATCTTGCACCTCCAACATTTTGTTATTAAACCTTCCCATGAAGCTTTTAAGATTCTCATCATCTCTCTGCCTAATAGTAAAGAGGTATGTAGAAGACCTCTTTGCTTTCCTCTTGCTCGCAAAGTGAAAAAAAAAATTGAATAAACTCCTCATATGAATCAATGGTTCCACTAACCAAATTAGTGAACTATTCTTGCGCCTTACCCTTCAAAGTAGTTACGAATAGTTTAGCCTTGATTAGGTCTGTCGGACCGTACAGATTCATCACTAGGTCAAATGCCGCCACATGCTCCCTAGGATCCTTGGTTCCATCATACTTGGAAAGGTTAGGAAACCGAAAGCTACTATCCACGACCTGTAAAAGAATCCAATTAGTGAATGGAGAACTTCTATTTTGTGAGACGATCTCCCCTCGCTTCATAAATTCCTCAATTTGCTTTCCTAACTTCTCTATCTAGTAGCTGACATTATCTACCTCTGTGCTAGAGATGCCTGGTGGCCGTGAGATCTTCCTCTTACTCGTTACCACATTTGACAACTGTAGGGTATAACCCTCCAGTGGTATTTCTTTATCAATATAACCTACACAACTATTACAACTGATATGGAGTATAAACTCCTCAATATTACAGGCCAAATGAAAAATACATAAATGAATAATAGAAATAACAGAAAATAAAGAAGATAAATCTCTGTTTGAAAATGGCTCAGGATATAAAGCCAGATCCAATATAAAAGGGACACGGTCACAAAATACCGTACCCAGACTACCAAACTCTAAAACCACGGTTGCTCCTCCACACACTTTACCCAACAAACTTAGATCACAGATCTAGAACAAATGACCGATCACCACAACCCACCACACAGTAGATTCACAACGAGTTATTTTAGAGGTGTAGAGAAGAAGAAGACAGATTTCAGTCACACGGTAGGGGAGGATGAGACTCCCTTTTATAGAGCTCATGAAAACGTCCAGGGAACTAATCCTTTAGGTAGTTTCCTTAAAGCCATTAGATTGGCTTTAGGAAACCGCCGGAGATGGGGAAGAGAAGAGGGTGTAACTGCCATAGGAGGTTACAGAGAAACAGAGAAGAGAACGGCGGAAAAAGAATGAGGGGAGAAGAACTGATTAGGGATAGTAAGAGTAGAAAATATATAGTGGTCAAACCGGGTCGGGTTTACTGAGGTGTATCGGGTCTGGGTAGAGGACCTCCAAGCGGTTTTGGGTTTGGTATGTGGGCCTCCAAGTTATGGGCTTGGAGTTTACGGATTTGAGCCATAATGTTTAACATACCCCACCTTGGACCAAATACCAATAGGGTAGGTCAGGGGTTTATGGATCTGGTTTTCTCATCATTGACAGGAAATACTCCATGGATGTACCTGCAGCTGAAACACTAAAGACAAGGAGATTAATATTAGTCAGGATTTAACAGGAGTATTTTTAAACACTTACTGAACTTTTCTATGGGCAAGCACTTAGTGGCCATGTCTGCAGGATTTTCGTCTGAGCTGATTTTTTCTAATTTTATCTCATTCTTTCCCACAATATCGCGAATAAAGTGATACCTAATATCTATATGCTTTGTTCTATCATGAAAAATGGAGTTTTTACACAATTGAATGGACGATTGACTATCAGAGAGAATCACAGGTTTTTTCTTTAAGAAACCAATTTCCTTTAAAAGCCCACTAAGCCATAATGCTTCTTTGAAAGCTTCAGTAGTAGCAATGTATTCAGCTTCAGTTGTAGATAAAACAACAATATGTTGAAGTTGGGATTGCCAACTGATGCATGAGCCACAGAGAGTAAACATGTAAGAAGTGGTGGATTTACCACTATCTCTGTCGTTTGCATAATTTGAATCCACATAACCAACAAGGTGTGCATGTGCAGAATATTTAGAGAATGTAATGCCAATTTTTTCAGATCCACACAAATATCTAAGTAACCATTTCAAAGCTTCCCAGTGAGGAGGACCTGGGTTAGACATGTATCTACTAAGACAGCTAATAGCATAAGCAACATCAGGCCTCGTGCATACCATTAAAAACATAATGGAGCTAATTACATTTGAATAAGGAATCTTATCCATCTTTTGTATTTCACTATCTGTTTTAGGGCATTGATTTTTACATAATTGAAAATGGGCAGCCAAGGGAACAAAAGCGGGTTTTGCATTTTCCATGGAAAACTTTTTGAGAGTAGTCAAAAGATATGATTTCTGATTTAAGAGAATAGAAGATGTATTTCTATCCCTAACAATACTTATACCAAGAATTTGTTTTGCATTGCCAAGATCTTTCATTTCAAGAGCTTTGCATAGATCTTTTTGTAAGACATGAATAAGTTGTAAACTAGGACTAGCAATCAACATGTCATCAAAAACTAGGACTAGCAATCAACATGTCATCAACATATAGTACCAAAAAAATAGGAGTATTATCTACATACTTTAAATAAAGGCAATGATCGTAATTACTCCTAGTGAATTTTAAGGACAGCATGAATACATCAAATTTTTTGTTCCATTGACGAGGGGATTGCTTCAGTCCATATAGGGATTTTTTCAACAAGCACACATAATCAGGTTTAGACATATCAGAAAAACCAAAGGGTTGATTCATGTAAATGTTTTCATCCAAATCACCATGTAAAAACGCAGTTTTAACATCCATTTGTTTTAATTCCCAGTCATAGTGTGCAGTTAGAGCAAGTATAATGCAAACTGTAGTGTATTTTACAACTGGTGAGAAAATTTCATTTTAGTCTATGCCTTCTTTTTGTGTGAATCCCTTAGCAACTAGTCTAGCCTTGTATTTTATGGGATTTTCCTGTTTTATCTTGAATAACCATTTACAATCAACAACAGAAGCATTTTTTGGTTTAGGAACAAGGATCCAAGTTTTGTTATCTTTTAGTGATTTCATTTCTTCTTTCATAGCACTAAGCCATTTTTCAGAATTTAAGGCTTCTTCGACACTAGATGGTTCTCCTAGTTCGGTATTTAGGCTTGTGTGAAAATCTCTAAGTTTTCAGGGTATCCTAATTTGTCTTCTATCCCTATCTCTAGTAAGTTGGTAGATGTCTAGGGGGTTGATTAAAGGATTTGTATTTCCTATGTTTCCGAGATTTTCTGCATTTTGTTCTTGATTATTCTCTAATCCCTCCCCTTCTTGGTTATCCTCTATGTCTACTTTGTTAAAGGTGGTTTTCTTTTCTATGGGTTGAGTCCTTTCTAAGCATGGCATCTCATTTTCGTTAAAGGTAACGTCTCTACTGATTAGAACTTTAAAACCTGGTTGACTCCTAACCCACAATCTGTAACCTTTTACCCCTTCGGGATAATCAATAAAAACACATTTAAGGGATCTAGGTTCAAGTTTATTAGAATTTTGGTAAACAAAAGCAAAACATCCAAACACACGTAAGGGAGATAAATCAGGCAATTTCCCATTCCACATAAATTCAGGAGTTTTACCAGATAATGGCACAGAAGGAGACATATTTATCAGATGTACAGCAGTTAAAACAGCTTCTCCCCAAAACGGTTTAGGCAAACCAGAACTAATCAATAGGCATCTTACTTTTTCAAGTAGAGTACGATTCATACGTTCAGCGACTCCATTTTGTTGAGGAATATAAGGATTAATCTTATGCTTTTTTATACCAAACTTATCACACATTTAAGAAAAATGTTGATTACAGAACTCTAGACCATTATCAGTTCTAAGTGATTTCAACTTCTTACTAGTTTGGTTTTCAACAAGGATTTTTCATTTTTCAAACTTATCAAAAACTTCTGATTTATGCTTCATCAAGAAAACAAACACTTTACAGGAATAGTTATCAATGATTGACAGAAAATATCGATTACCACCATGAGTAGGCACATTTGATGGACCCCATACATCAGCATGAACATAATCTAGAATGCATGTGGACATAGATGGATTTGGGGATGGGGATGCAGGAAAATGAACTCTATGATGCTTACCCATGACACATTCATCACAAAAATCCAATTTATCAATCTTATCACTCAAAATTCCATCTTTCTTTAAGAATTCAAGCCCTTTCATGCTAATGTGTCCAAGCCTTTTATGCCATAAAGTGGTTTTATTGTTTTAAAAAACAGATACAACAATATTGTCATATGTAGCAGTGCAGATGTAAAGGTTTCGTTTTCGTTCAGCTTTAAAAACAATCAAAGAGCCTTTCATAATTTTCATGAAACCTTTACCCCACCTTCCTTCTAACCCTTCTTCTTCTAATGCAGCACACGATATAAGGTTATGACTTAAGTCAGGAACATATCTGATATTTTTCAAAATCATTTTATAACCTTCTTCAAAACATAATGAGATGTCACCAAGACCCTTAATTTCGCATTTCTTCTCATTAGCCATGGACACAAAGCCAATATGCTCATATCTCAAATTTGTAAAATGTCTTTGAAAGGACTCATATGAAATGTGCAACCAGAATCAGTCAATCATTCATGCATGTTAAAAGAATTCACAGAGTTTGCTTCATATACAACAAAAACTTCACCATTTGATTCAATGGACACATTATTGATTTTCTCTTTATCATCATAGTTTCTATCTCTATTTTCACGTCTAGGTTTTCTACAATCTTTTATGTAATGGCCTTTTATTCCACAGTTATAGCAACGTCTATCTTTTATTTTGTCATCCTTAAAGTTGTTTTCTCTTGATCTTGACTTACTCCTACTGTTTTTATTTCTACTCCTACTTCTGTTGTTATACCTAAAGTTATAATTCCTAAACTTAGTCCTACCCCTAACAGAATTAATCTCATGTTGGTTATGGCTAGGTTTATTAGTCTTAATGTCTAATTCTTTACTTTTTAACCCATTAACAACAGTTTCTATGTTAACACTATCCCTTCCGTATTTAATAGCAGCCTTTATATCAGAATAGAATTCAGGAATGGCATTCAAGAGTACAATAGGAGAATATTCATCAATATATTTGTCACCAGTAAGTTTAATATCCTGAATTAGTTTAGTGAAGTCATCTAGATTCTCATCAATATTTTTAGAAAGATCAAGTTTATATCTGAAGAATTTTTCTAACAAAAATAGTTTATTCGGTAGAGATATTTCAGTGTACAACTCTTCTAGTTTATCCCATAAAGCTTTTGAAGATTCTAGTGTACCAACTTTTCGCAAAACAATATCAGACAAGTTTAAAATAATAGAGGAGTAAGCAAATTCATCGTCTTCTGAAACATTTTCAATGTACTTGCCATCAATGGCTTTGAAAATCTTTTGTTGAATAAAAATGTCTTTCATCTTTTGTTACCATATAGAAAAGTCACTTTTTCCATCAAAGGGTTGGAGACTGTAACCAGTCATTTTTAAAAGATTTAAAAAAGAGTTCAGGTTTTTATAAACAAACAACAAATCCCAAAAAAACAGATTCAAAGCAGAGCACTTAGAAATTAGAGTCACAGAATCAAGGCAAATTTCAGAAAAACAGATAACAAGTCAATGTACTTAAAAAGTTGTATGATCAACGGAGAAATATACACAGACTGTGGACAGATATATACTAAAGAACAGAAAGATTATCACAAAACTATAACTAGTTATCAAACATATATGTAAGAGGTGGTATCAGAAATAAAAAGAATCAACAAGTAATAAAGCAGATGTAACAGAAACCGAGGCTCACCAGCCTAAGTCCCGTCTAGATACCCGACGACCTCAAGGGTCCGGCCAAGAGGGATATTAAAGGGCTTTACCACGGCAAACAAAGATAATCAAAAGTAATAAGATCTGACAGTAATATCAATGAAAAATAAAAGAAAGAGCTAGAGGAGGGGTTTATCAGAAATTACCGCCACCAAGGATCAGCACGGATCAGAATGCAGGCTCTGATACCACTGTAGGGTATAACCCTCCAGTGGTATTTCTTTATCAATATAACCGAGTACAAACTCCTCAATATTACAGGCCGAATGAAAAATACAGAAATGAATAATAGAAATAACAGGAAATATAGAAGATAAATCTCTGTTTGAAAATGGCTCAGGATATAAAGCCAGATCCAATATAAAAGAGACACGGTCACAAAATACCGTACCCAGACTACCAATCTAAAACCACGGTTGCTTCTCCACACACTTTACCCAACAAACTTAGATCACACAGATCTAGAAAAAATGACCGATCACCACAACCCACCACACAGTAGATTCACAAAGAGTTATTTCAGAGGTGTAGAGAAGAAGAAAACAGATTTCAGTCACACGGTAGGGGAGGATGAGACTCCCTTTTATAGAGCTCATGAAAATGTCCAGGGAATTAATCCGTTAGGCGGTTTCCTTAAAGCTATTGGATTGGCTTTAGGAAACCGCCGGAGATGGGGAAGAGAAAAGGGTGTAACTGCCATAGGAGGTTACAGAGAAACAGAGGAGAGAACGGCAGAAAAAGAATGAGGGGAAAAGAACTGATTAGGGTTAGTAAGAGTAGGAAATATATAGTGGTCAAACCGGGTCGGGTTTACTGAGGTGGGTCGGGTCCGGGTAGAGGGCCTCCAAGTGGTTTTAGGTTTGGTATGTGGGCCTCCAAGTTATGGGCTTGGAGTTTACGGATTTGGGCCATAATGTTTAACAACATCATTCTCTCGGGACCTTTTTCAGGTGCCCTCGAGACCTTACGCCCTTGCTCCCATTCGACATCCCTAGATAATTGTCTTCTTACACCTTCACGAGCAGGCGTCACAATTCTCCTCTCATACTCAACTATGGCCTTCCTGCTTGTTTCCTCCATCATTTACTGTAAATCCGCTCGTGACAATTGCAACATTTGTTCTTCTCTTATCGGAGTTTCTTCCAAGTGTTGATCTCTCCTCGATGATCCTTCCATTTTCTAACTCCCCTGTTCTTAGATTCCCGCAGACGGCGCCAAAATGATGCAGGTCGCACACTTTGGGATCGGGTTGCAGAACCTGGTACCTCAGATCGGGTCGCTGAATCTCACTTTGAGCTTCCTACGAGTGGATTCTAAGAACAGAACACACGTTAGGCTTGCTAGGTGACCCCCACATAAGGCCCTCTAATGTTTAAGTTAAGAAATGGGGTCGAAAGCGATCAGTGGAGAGCGAGTGAGATCAAAGAAAAAAATTTTGATAAATGCACTTGCTTATAAATGTTCATAAATGCTAGTATTTATAGTGTACGGTACCGTTTAGGATTTGCCACGTGGCGTCATCCAGTGGTCCAAGTGTCAGGTGATCTAATGGTTCTTAGAGTGGGCGAGCCAATTGGACCGGGTCAGGTGACCCAGCCCGCGTCTCCATGCGTGGATCCTACTCTTTATGTAAATTTCTTCAAAAAGGAGGGGTAATTTGGTCTTTTGGTAATTACCCTTGCCAGGTACATTTTGTAATTAGAGTGGTGTTTAATATTCATTGCATAATTCAAGGTTGCAAATTAAATTTATCCTCAAAACATTATTTCAATTAATATATTTCATATTTAACTATGAATAGATAATTATTATTTAACTATTACAATATCAAATTCTAATAGAAAAAGTCAACATTGAATTAAATAACACTTTCACGGACGAATAGGCATATTTAATTCTAACAACAACTTAATTCACATGTTTTATACTATATGTTGAGGTCGAAATATTTTGGGATAAATAATCAGTTAAAGTTCAAATAAATTGACTAATAATTGTATTTCAAAATAAAAGTCCGCAAAAAATTTGGATTTTTCATATTTTAAAGACATAAAATCATGAGCCCATCATGAGTCTGGGTCATATGTGTCCTTATGGATCAATTCAGAATATATATTAAGTTATTTCTTTTATTTTGTATTGGCGAAATTGGGCCAGATGCATATTTAAATACACCCCATCGGGAAATTAACTTATGACAAAATCCATGATGCTCAAGTTCAAGGAAATTATGTTCACCTCTCACAAGTCATGGCAGACATATGAAATTTATGAAAAATATAAAGTTTAATAATGTCAAATAATTATGAAGAGTTTATGTAAACTTTAAACGCGCAAATTTGAAGAATAATAGAAAATGATAAATTATAATTCAAATTATTATAATGAACATAATATTGATCAAATAAAGTTTATATATATTCATTAAAAAAATCAGAGCAATTATAAGTAAAAATTGTTTTTTTTTTTTTCGTTTCTTTCACAAGTTTAAAAACAAAGGAAATACTTACAAAGATTCAAAAATAACTTTTATTAAATAAAAAAACGAATAAATACATTTTTAGGATGTTGTAAACTCTTTCTCTCTCTACACTTTTATTTTTGTTCTTATATAAATAATACTTTTCTCTCTCTGATCCATTTTTTTTTCATCACCCTAATTTTTCCATTCTTTATATCTCTCTTTTTTTATTTAATGTAATTTTCTTATATATAGAAAGTTGATTTAGGCGCAAAAAGGAACTTAGGTCACAACAAAAGGATTTTATTAAATGTAGAAATTTTCTATTCTTATTATTGGCTAATTCTTAACTTAATTAAAAATTTAAATTTGTTGTTCGTATGTTGTTTTTTGGAAATTTTATATATATATGACGACTCAAAAAAAAATTATCACTTACTCATATTTTATATATAAATATCTCATATCCGTACATAATAAATATATTTCCGTACTGAAACTCGTACATAATAAAAATCACACATTCCTACACAATAAATATATTTTCGTACTGAATTTCGTACATAATAAAAATCACACATCTGTACACAATAAGTATATTTCCGAACTGAATCTTACATACAAAATGCATATTAATTATTTATGATCGTACAGCCAATTAATGATCCATATGCTTTTAATAATTAATACATTTATTTGTTTCTATATGCGACTAAATTGTAGCTGAGCTTGCTTACAAAAAAATAATCTATAACTACTTTTTATTTAAAACGAAATTTTATTCAATTACTAATATTCGAATAATTACACATGAAGTTTAAAACTTTGTATTGAACTAGCAAGAGCATCACAGTTAATTTAGTATCCACACCATAATAGCATAAATAGAAAATATTGAATACAGTCTACATACTTACAATTTAATTTTATTCGATTACTAATATTCGAATAATTACACATGAAGTTTAAAACTTTGTATTGAACTAGCAAGAGCATCACAGTTAATTTAGTATCCACACCATAATAGCATAAATAGAAAATATTGAATACAGTCTACATACTTACAATTTAAATTGCATACACATTTGCAGGGTATTATGGAAAAGTCATTTTATGATGTATATGATTTACTATACTTACTATTAATTTTTGTGGTAAATTAATTATATATGGCTAGTGAGTAGCTTTGGTGTGTAATATTGTATGGTGGACCCTTTTTTTTATATAAAAGTAATTTAAATTATTGCAGCATTACAAATGTTTCAAATTTGGACACAATTTCATGTGTCATAAATATATTTATATTTCCTATTAAAGTCGTGCATATCTGTTGTTGTTGATTTTTTTTTTAATTTTTTAGGCTTTAAATCTTTTGTAAATTAGCAATTTCACTCTCGCCATCTACTCAAGGACCATGAAAAAATTATATTTAAGAAATATTTTGCCTACATTCGGTATTTGATAATAAACAGTGAGGATAGTGCTACGTGAATATGATGTATTAACGTGGCATCATCTTGACGCTTTGTTATGAAAATATCTTGTATAAGTCAGTGTACATTTGCACTAACACACTCACACTCACACGCACACACACACAATTTATTACTTGCATTCTCTCTCTCTCTCTCCCCTCCCCCTCTCAACATGAGCAGACGAGTGAGTTTTAGCCCTGAACCACCCATCCACTCCAAGAACAACGGGGCCAACATTAAAGTAGGAGGAAACAAGAAGAAAGTGATGTTGAAAATATGGATTTTTAAACTCCCAAAAGGATCAAGATTCTCACCGGCGAATTTCTTCAAGCAGATAGGAGCAAAAGTGGTCGGAGCACTGCCGTTGGTGTTGACTCGCAGGAGGTGTTCGCGCAAAGTTTCTTCAGCTAGTTTGGCGAGGTCACGTTCCTACGCAGAAACGCTTGATTCTCAGAGGGCATAGATCTTTCTTTCTTTCATTTTTTTTTTCTTTAAAAAACAAATATACATGTGTGTGATCTTCACTCTTCTTCATTTGTTTAGATCTTTTATTCTAAATATAAATTTTATAAGAAATACTGACTTAAAACTGAAAATTGCTCAAAATCTCGAAAGTGGAAAGACAATTCTTTTGGCTTTCCCTTTGAATTTGAAATAAAGATGTGACACAAAAAATCAAAATTTTAATTAAATATTATGTTTATTATGAGAATTCAACAAGCCGAGAGAGATACTCTACACACACATAAATACATATATTAAAGTAGAACTTAATTAGAGGGAATCTATTGCAAGTCAAACCAAATTAAGGGATTAACACTTTGTACATGCATATAGTTGTTATGTCGTCAACTGATACCTGAATATGCTGATTCTATTAATCGTTTAACCATCTATGATTTTGTAAGTTACGATATATATATATATATATATATATATAACCTCTAGCAAACTACCCATAAAGGGAAAAAAAAAAGGCACATGAATTACAAATCATTCTCACCCTTTTATTTTATGTTTATGGTTTACTTATCAACTGAGAATTAAAATTCAATCTTGCAGGAGCAAGTATGTTCAAGAAATGCAGGCTCTTAACAAAGGAAGAAACGAGATCTAACTGCATCTATGATACTGGATTCCAAAGCAATTTCGCTCCGACTTTTAAGATGCGAGGAACAGTTCGAACATATTTTGGAGATGTTAAAGGTTGGTGTAATTTTTTCTTTAATAATTCACACTTTATTTATATCCACTATAAGAAAATCTTGAAAGAAGCAATTCTAAAATAACTAATGACCATACACTTATATTGCATACTTAATTTGAATGTGGATAAGTACAAGATTTCGTCTTCTAACATTTGCTACACCAAAAACAAACTACATAAGACCAAATTGAGATGTATGAAATAGCAAAAATTAATATGACTCTCTTATTTATATTCTTCTTTTCTTGTATCAAAGAATGCAACAGGGAAGGCATCACATTATGTTTTACTACTATATGAGAGTTTGAACAGAAAAAAAATGAAAGCCAAAGAAATCCAGCTTGGGCAGAGGGTGGTGTTCCCGATACTGGAGGAAGTCTATCCCGAGATGGAAAGTAAGTATCCGTTGTCAATGACAGAACGATTGGAGGGGAGATGGACTATTGAGGTTAGAAAACGCACGGGAACCACCAAAACTGAAAAGGTACATTAGTTAATATAACGAAATGCATCTTTTAGTTAAGTAAATATAAAAAGAACATTATTTAATGTACCGCACATGTTTCTTAATTAAGTTGATGAAGATTAATTAATATAACTACACCCTTCTCTTAACTAAGTGTCTGTTAGTTATATAGATACATAAGATACGCTAGTTAATACAACTCGTGCCTCTTAGTTAAGTAGATACAGAAGATACGGTAGTTAATATAACAATACATGTCTCTTAACTACGTGTATTTTAGTTTAAGTAGATATAGAATAGACGTTAGTTAATATAATTATGGTAGTCATAGTTCAGTAGATAAAGAAAGAATGTAAGTTAATTTAAGTATACGTGTCTTTTTGTCAAGTAGACACAGATATATTGAAATCAACATGACACTATTTCATAAACATGTATATAGTTATAAAAATATGGAAGTACTTCTATGTTATAAGAGTAACCAACCGTTTGCTTTCATCATGTAACAAACAATATATTTCGACATAAAATTATAAAATTTATGATCTTCTTTTAGCCACGCTGCACCATATAATCCATTATTCATGATATGAATGTTTAGAGAGAAATTTTATTTATTTCAAAAAGTAGTTCGTGAAGTTATAAAGTATTTAAATGACATCAAAGTTAGATGTCCTAAATATTATGTTCTTAAAATATTATCTATTTGATTCAAATGTATATATTTTTCTAAAAGAGTTCTAATTATTTGTGTTCCAAGAAATACAATTTACTTGCACTAATTGCCTAACCAAATTTTTTTCTTCTTAGTTTTATTTCCATGAGAAGGTCAACAAAACCATCCGTTCTATGAACGTTTTATTTCCATGAGAAGGTCAACAAAACCATCCGTTCTATGAACGACGTTGCAACGTTCATCATGTACCGCGTGATTTACTAGTCTCTGGAGAGCACTTACTCTCATGCATCTTCAAACTTCTAAAATTTCATTTAAAAATCATAATATGCATCCTTACTATCACTAAAATTTGAGCAGATTTGACAAGGCAGGTGAATACTCTGATCATGAACATAACATGCAGCCTTATTCCATATCGCAATTCTATGTTGAAAACTCAATGGCTATCATGTTGATATGGGAACAAGAGAGTTATGGAATGCCTGATTCAATCTCCATTGGAAGTGGTCTCTGACTGTTATAGAATTATGTTGATGCTCAACTGCCCTTTCCGTAATGGGTGCTTTGGGGTCCTTGATGCTGCTGATTCTCTTTTTCATGAATTGATAATCCCATTTTCCTTTGAAAACAAAAAAGATATATGATAATACTTATCAGTTCAGTAATATTGATCAAAATAAAGTTTATATATATTGATTAAAAAAATCAAAGCAATCGTAAGTAAAAAGTGTTTTTTTTTTCCCCTTTCTTTCACAAGTTTGAAAATAAGGGTAATACTTACAAAGATTTACAAAAAACTTTTATTAAATCAAAATATGAATAAATACATTTTTAAGATCGTGTGAACTCTTTCTCTTTCTATACTTATATTTTTGTTCTTGTATAGATAACTCTTTTCTCTCCCTTATCCATATTTTTTCATCACCCTAATTTTTTCATTTTTTATATCTTTCTTTTTTTATTTAATATAATTCGCTTGTTTTTTACGCACGTATTTAAGTGTGCAATACACACTAGTTCGATTTCATAATTTAACGATCTTGTAAATTTAAAAACAGTTAATAAATAATGGCTTTGATTTCTTCCGTATTCGCGGCTGTGGGCTGTCTCTCTCTATATGTGTGTATATATAACATATATTATTATACTAGATAGTATATTTTTATTTTTTAATTTATTTGTTTATTTATGTATAAAATGTTGTGTACATATAGAGTATATAATTAAAAACATCTAATCTGGCAATCCATTTCAAGATATTGTATTTAGAATGTTGATTTAGGTGCAAAAATAATGTATGCAACTTGCAAAATGCATTACATTAAATGGTGGAACTTAGGTCTCAGCAAAAGGATTTTATTTAATTTAGAAATTTTCTATTTTTATTATTCGCTAATTGTTAACTTAATTAAAAATTTAAATTTATGGTTCGTATATTGGGTTTCGAAAATTCTATATGTATACGACGACTCAAGAGAAATCATCATTTATTTAATTTCTCCTCATTTTTATGCAGATATTATAAATATCTCCTACCTAGTCATGAATTAATTATAAACATTTGTACATAATAAAAACACATATCCATACATAATAAAAATATATTTTTCTACTGAATCTCGTACATAACAAAAATGCATATTAATTATCTATGATCGTACGGCCAATTAATGATCTAGATGCTTTTAATAATTAATACATTTATTTGTTTCTATATGCGACTAAATTGTAGCTGCATTTGCTTACAAAAAATAATCAATAAGTACTTTTTATTTTAAGTTGAATTTTATTCGATTACTAATATTCGAATAATTACACATAAAGTTTAAAACTTTGTATTGAACTAGCTAGAGCATCACAATTAATTTAGTATTAACGTGGCAGTGTCGTGATGTTTTCTTATGAAAATATCTTATATAAGTCAGTGTAGATATCATTAAATAAAATTGTGAGAATTGTCTCCATTACATTCACTCTTTATAAATTTACACACACACACACACACACAATTTATTACTCATCAGTTGCTTACTCACTCTCTTGTCATTGTCTCTTGCATTCTCTCCCTCCCCTACCCCCACACACACACATCTTCCGAAAAATTCTTTGTGCACAGCAGAAAAGATGGAGTACGGGTCAAACCAAGAAAGCAATGTAGATCTTCTCAATGATTCAACTACATTCAACTTTCAATTTTATGTTATAATTTTGTATAAACTCTAACCAATGTTAATTTCTCACCTTGTAGACAATACTTGAGAGAGATAACTTCTATGGATGTTGGAGAGTTAATGATGTGCTCTTTCCCGAACCGTTAAATTTTAATTTTCCGACACCCCCATCCCCACCACCATCACAAGTGCCTCAAAGAGTTCACAAGGTATTGTAGATCTTCCTCTCTTTCATTTTGTTTCTTTTGTTTTTTCTTCAAAAAACAAATTTACATATGTGTGATCTTCACTCTTCTTCATTTGTTTAGATCTTTTATTCTAAATATAAATTTTATAAGAAGTACAGACTTAATACTGAAAATTGCTCAATCTTGAAGGTGAAAGACAATTCTTTTGGCTTTCCCTTTGAATTTGAAATAAAGCTTTTTGAAAAGAAAAATCAAAATCGTCAATTGAAACCTGAATATTCTTATTCTATTAATCATTTAACCTTCTATGATTTTGTAAGTCACAATATATATATAGGCAAAAATACAGTGTCGGGCCAGATTCTTAGGGGCAGTGGCAATTTTAATTCAGGTCCAATTCAAAATAGTGAATCAGGACAATAATCTTCAAAATATGGCAATTAAGGACAAAATACTCTAATCTTGCTCGAATTGTGCACATTATGTGCACATGAAAATATAACTTTTGGGATTTCTCCAAAATTCGTCTAATTAGCTTATGCGGAAGTATTTTTTTCAACCGGTGCTTACATAAAATTTTAAAACACGTCACCTTAGCCATGTAAGCACCACTGAAAAATTACATTCATGTAAGCCAATTCCCCAAATTTTGGAGAAATTCCCAAATTTATGTGGTTACGTGCACATTATGTGCACGATTCCAGCAAAATTAGAGTGTTTAGTCCATAAATTGCCATTTTTTAAAAATTACTATATTCATAATTTTGAATTAGACCCAAACTAAAGTTGCCACCGTCCCTAAAAAATTGAACCAAAATTATATTTCTCCCTATATATATATAACCTCTAGCAAACTACCCATAAAGGGAAAAAAAAAAAAAAAAGGCATATGAATTACAAATTGTTCTCACCATACACTTATAAGAAAACTCAATGGCTGTCATGTTGATCTAGGAACAAGAGAGTTATGAATTCCTGATTCAATCTCCATTGGAAGTGGTCTCTGATTGTTTTAGAATTATTTGATGCTCAACTGTCTTTTTTGTAATGGGTTCTTTCTGGTGTTTGATGTTGCTGATTCTCTTTTTCATGAAATGGTAATTTCATTTTCCTTTGAAAAAAAAAGATATATGATATAAATTTAGTATTCAATAAATTTAATAAAAAGCTTATAAATTAATCTCAAATATTATTTTTTCATAACTAAAAATAAAGAACCAATTAAAAGTTAAAAAGAATTAATTACATTTAGACCCCCTCTAGAAGTGTCAAATTATACTTTTCTTCAAAAAAGTTCTGAAATTACAAGTGGAGCCCTTAAAAAAATCTTCATTTACACCTACTCCATTCCTTTAGGACTTGAACAAAAAATACTGATTTACCCAAAAAAAATTACATAAATTTTAATTTTGCCCTTCTTTTGACATATATATTTTTTGTACTTAGAATGTGACAAGTACAATATATATATGGAGTGAGGTTAACATTATTATATTTTTTTTCTTATAAGTGTAAAATTATAACATAAAAATGTTAAATGGGGGATGAAATTAAAAACTTATATAATGTTTTTTGGGATAAATTATCTTTTTGGTCCCTTAAAAAATGGACCTTTTACTTTTCATCCCATTCTTTACATGATTTTCTCTTTCATCCCATTTCTTAAAAAAAAGTTTCCAACTTAGTCCCGAACCTCATTTACCATCAAATTTAAATGGCAGAATGGACAATCCATTTACTTCAGTTGTTACATGTGAAATAGACTTTTTTGGCCTTTTTGAAGGTAAAAATTGGCGCCAAAAAATGAAACACTCTATAAGAGGTGTTTACATTGTGCTGCAACATGAAAAAACTCTTTCATTTTTTCCTTCATTCTATTATCTGCTAGCTTTCCTGGCCTAAAAAAATTGCCTTAAACGAGCATAATAAATTGATTTTGTAGATAGGTTGCAAAGCTACGCACGTCATGCGGCTTTGATCCCTCGTCCATTCACTGTCCTTCATGGCGTTCATCTCTTTATCTATGTAATTGTACGCCATCTCCATCATGTGTTATGTTCCTCTTGGGGGGTTGCGAGCCAAAGCCAACGCAAATGGCCCCTTTTTCAGCCAATGAATTAATATGCTGACCATCATGTCGATTCTCAGATCTTGCACCTCCAACATTTTGTTATTAAACCTTCCCATGAAGCTTTTAAGATTCTCATCGTCTCTCTGCCTAATAGTAAACAGGTATGTAGCAGACCTCTTTGCTTTCGTCTTGCTCGCAAAGTGAAAAAAAAAAATTTCAATCAACTCCTCATAAGAATCAATGGTTCCACTACCCAAATTAGTGAACTATTCTTGCGCCTTACCCTTCAAAGTAGCTACGAATAGTTTAGCCTTGATTGGGTCTGTCGGACCGTACAGATTCATCCCTAGGTCAAATGCCGCAACATGCTCCCTTGGATCCTTGGTCCCATCATACTTGGAAAGGTTAGGAAACTGAAAGCTACTATCCACAACCTCTAAAAGAATCCAATTAGTGAATGGAGAACTTCTATTCTGTGAGACGATCTCCCCTCGCTTCTTTAATTCCTCAATTTGCTTTCCTAACTTCTCTATCTGGCAGCTGACATTATCTACCTCTGCCCTAGAGATGCCTGGTTCCCGTGAGATCGTCCTCTTACTCGTTACCACATTTGACATCGTTCTCTCGGGACCTTTTTCAGGTGCCCTCGAGACCTTACGCCCTTGCTCCCCTTCGACATCCCTAAATAATTGTTTTCTTACACCTTCACGAGCAGGCGTCACAATTCTCCTCTCATACTCAACTATGGCCTTCCTGCTTGCTTCCTCTATCATTTACTGTAAATCCGCTCGTGACAATTGCAACATTTGTTCTTCTTCTCTTATCGAAGTTTCTTCTAAGTGTTGATCTCTCCTCGATGATCCTTCCATTTTCTTCTAATTGCAACATTTCCACAAACGACGCCAAAACGATGCAGGTCGCACACTTTAGGATCGGGTTGCAGAACCTGGTACCTCAAATCGGGTCGTTGAATCCCACTTTGAGCTTCCTACGAGTGGATCCTAAGAACAGAACACACGTTAGGCTTGCTGGGTAGCCCCCACATAAGGCCCTATGATGCTTAAGTTAGGAAATGGAGTCGAAAGCGATCAGTGGAGAGCGAGTGAGATCAAAGAAAAGAAATGTGATAAATGCACTTGCCTATAAATGTTCATAAATGCTAGTATTTATAGTGTACAATACTGTTTAGGATTTGCCACGTGGCGTCATCAAGTGGTCCAAGTGTCAGGTGATCTAATGGTTCTTAGAGTGGGCGAGCCAATCGGACCGGGTCAGGCGACCCAGCCCACATCTCCATGCGTGGATCCTACTCTTTATTGTAAATTTCTTCAAAAAAGAGGGGTAATTTGGTCTTTTGATAATTACCCTCGCCAGGTACATTTGTAATTAGAGTGGTGTTTAATATTCATTGCATAGTTCAAGTGTGCAAATTAAATTTATCCTCAAAACATTATTTCAATTAATACATTTCATATTTAACTATGAATAGATCATAATTATTTAACTATTACAATATCAAATTCTAATAGAAAAAGTCAACATTGAATTAAATAACACTTTCACGGACGAATAGAAATATTTAATTCTAGCAACAACTTAATTCACATTTTTTATACTATATGTTGAGGTCGAAATATTTTGGGATAAATAATCAGTTAAAGTCCAAATAAATTGACTAATAATTGTATTTCAAAATAAAAGTCCGCAAAAAATTTGGATTTTCCATATTTTAAAGACATAAAATCATGAGCCCATCATGAGTCTGGGTCATATGTGTCCTTATGGATCAATTCAGAATATATATTAAGTTATTTTTTTTATTTTGTATTGGCTAAATTGGGTCAGATGCATATTTAAATACAGCCCATCAGGAAATTAACTCATGACCAAACCCATGATCTACAAGTTCAAGAAAATGAGTTCAAGCTTCCTAAAACTCTGCTCACGCCTATAAAAAGGGATATTCACCTCTCACAAGTCATGGCAGACATATGAAGTTTATGAAAAATATAAATTTTAATATTGTCAAATAATTATGAAGAGTTTATGTAAACTTTAGACGCGCAAATTTGAAGAATAATAGAAAATGATAAATTTTAATTCAAATTATTATAATGAACATAATATTGATCAAATAAAGTTTATATATATTCATTAAAAAAATCAGAGCAATTATAAGTAAAAACTGCTTTTTTTTTTCTTTCTTTCACAAGTTTAAAAACAAACGAAATACTTACAAAGATTTAAAAATAACTTTTATTAAATAAAAAAATGAATAAATACTTTTTTAGGATGTTGTAAACTCTTTCTCTCTCTATACTTTTATTTTTGTTCTTATATAGATAACACTTTTCTCTCTCTGATCCATTTTTTTTTTCATCACCCTAATTTTTCCATTCTTTATATCTTTCTTTTTTTATTTAAAGTAATTTTCTTATTTGATTTGAAGAACATTGTATTTAGAAAGTTGATTGAGGCGCAAAAAGGATTACATTAATTAAATGGTGGAAATTAGGTCACAGCAAAAGGATTTTATTTAATTTAGAAATTTGCTATTCTTATTATTGGCGAATTGTTAACATAATTAAAATTTAAATTTGTGGTTCGAATGTTGTTTTTTGGAAATTTTATATATATATGACGACTCAAAAAAATTATCACTTATTCATATTTTATATATAAATATCTCATATCCGTACATAATAAATATATTTTCGTACTGAAACTCATACATAATAAAAATCACACATTCATACACAATAAATATATTTGCGTACTAAATTTCGTACATAATAAAAATCACACATCTGTACACAATAAGTATATTTCCGAACTGAATCTCGTACATACAAAATGCATATTAATTATTTATGATCGTACAGCCAATTAATGATCCATATGCTTTTAATAATTAATACATTTATTTGTTTCTATATGCGACTAAATTGTAGCTGAGCTTGCTTACAAAAAAATAATCTATAACTACTTTTTATTTAAAACGGAATTTTATTCGATTACTAATATTCGAATAATTACAAATGAAGTTTAAAACTTTGTATTGAATAATTACTAGTATCCACACCATAACAGCACAAATAGAAAATATAGAATACAGTCTACATACTTACAATTTAATTTCAATTATGTGGAAAAGTCATTTTATGATGTATATGATTTACTATACTTACTATTAATTTATGTAGTAAATTAATATATATGGCTAGTGAGTAGCTTTGGTCTGTAAAATAGTATGGTGGACCCTTTTTTTATATAAAAGTAATTTAAATTATTGCAGCATTACAAATGTTTCAAATTTGGACACAATTTCATGTGTCATAAATATATTTATATTTCCTATTAAAGTCGTGCATATCTGTTGTTGTTGATTTTTTTTTAATTTTTTAGGCTTTAAATCTTTTGTAAATTAGCAATTTCACTCTCGCCATCTACTCAAGGACCATGAAAAAATTATATTTAAGAAATATTTTGCCTACATTTGGTATTTAATAATAAACAGTGAGGATAGTGCTACGTGAATATGATGTATTAACGTGGCATCATCTTGACGCTTTGTTATGAAAATATCTTATATAAGTTAATGTACATTTACACAAACACACTCACACTCACACACACACACACAATTTATTACTTGCATTCTCTCTCTCCCCCATACACACACACACACACACATCCTCCGAAAAACTCTTTGTCACAAGAGAAAAGATGGAGCACGGGTCAAACGAAGAAACCAATGTAGATCTTCTCAATGTTTCAACTACATTCAACTTCAATTTTATGTTATAGTTTTGTATAAACTCTAACCAATGTTAATTTCTCACCTTGTAGACAATACTTGAGAGAGAGAACTTCTATGGATGTTGGAGAGTTAATGGTGTGCTCTTTCCCGAGCTGTTGAATTTTAATTTTCCGACACCCCCACCCCCACCACCATCACAAGTGCCTCCAAGAGTCCACCAGGTACCATACACCTTTCTTTCTTTCATTTTGTTTTTTTTTTCTTCAAAAAACAAATATACATGTGTATGATCTTCACTCTTCTTCATTTGTTTAGATCTTTTATTCTAAATATAAATTTTATAAGAAATACTGACTTAAAACTGAAAATTGCTCAATCTCGAAAGTGGAAAGACAATTCTTTCGGCTTTCCCTTTGAATTTGAAATAAAGATGTGACAAAAAAAAATCAAAATTGGCTGACCTAAATTTTTTATATGAGATTCAATTTGTGGAAAAGATTCCTTTTTCTCATTCTTAACACTTTCTGTATTTCTCACTCTCTCTTTGTGGGTGGGTGGGTTGGTGGGTGGGAGGGGGGATGCCACACGGTTCAATCTATGGGAAAGATTCTTTTTTCTTCATCTTAAAACTCTCTCTTTTTCTCTTCTCGTTATTTTTTTTCTTTAATATATTAGTAAACATTAATGCATTGTGGATGAAAATTACATGCCAATGCAAACAATAAAGTGTTAAATCTGGAATTATTAAAAGCTGAGTGCTCAAGTGAAATTAGGTTGAAATGCTAAAGCTCTAGTTAAAATTGTGATAAGTTGTTATAAAATTGTGATAAGTTGTTATAAGTAATTAGAAGTTAAAGACAATTAATTACTCTTAGACCCCTATGGTGGGTAAAGGATGAATGCAAAATTTCGTGTTCGCAAATGTTGTCTCACACCTCTAAAGATATAATACCACTGATTGTAATATACCTTCTACAATTATAATTTATTCTATAAGAAATTTATGTCAAACAAATATCATTTTAGTCGAGGTCTAATAGCTCTGTAGTTAGAGAGCGAGAACTTCAAACTCAAGATGATACTGGGTGTTGATTTTGTTGTGTTTGAAAATAAAAATACTAATAAACTACCACAAATAGAAATATATATTTGATAGGTAAAGGTGGGTATGATCTCTATCTAATCCTCTGATTGTTCTTTTCAAGAATGTATTTAACAAACTCAAAGGTAAACTCTTCTTTTATATCCCCCTTTTACTTGGTTAGAATTTCTATAACGTTAATTTAAGGACTTACACCTATAATTCCAAATTAATGCTATAGTCTTGACTTTGGAATTGAGGATTTGGAAGTTGATACGGCAAGTTGATACAAAAAAAAATTTAGATGCCAAAGTGTTAAAACAGTCATAGTTCGGATGATAAAATGTAATTAACCGTAAAAACAATATATACTTTTTTTTCAAGGGAGAGATGGCAAAGAG
>NW_011628048.1:26037-78161 GCF_000512975.1 Sesamum indicum
TCCCTTGTGTGCGGCGCCGACTCCCTTTTTTTTTATATATTCTTTAATTAAATTTCCAAAAGATAGAACTGCAACATTTGGCGCCATTAGCGTAATGCTCTGAACAATTGGGCTAATATGCCTTTATTGATGCATAATAATATGACAGCTTAAAGTAAATGCAAATAAATAAATAAATATACGCTCATCACAAAAACATGCACTCAAATAGGGAGTAATAAACTCAAATGACATTCAAGCTTTTTTGAGACGCATAATATAACACTTCAAAGCTAAATGATAATCAGGCTTCCTTGAAGTGCATAACGAAACGTCCCGAATCTAAATCAAGCTTCTTTGAGGCGTATAATAGAACGCTCCGAAGCTAAATGTTGATTAAAGCTTCTTTGAGGTGCATAATAAATTGCCCAAAAGCTAAATAAATCAAGATTCCTTCAGGCACATGAAAAAACGCCCGAAGCTAAATAAAGATCAAAGCTACCTTGAGGTGCAAAATGAAACACTCCAAATCTAAATGAAAATAAAGATTCCTTCAGGCGCATAATAGAACACAATGAAGCTATTATATTCAGAATTGCACCAAAACGTGGAATACATTTCAAGATATTATATTCAGAATTGATTTAGGGGCAAAAATGATTTATGCAACTTGCAAAAAGGATTACATTAAATGGTGGAACTTAGGTCTCAGCAAAAGGATTTTATGTAATTTAGAAATTTGCTATTTTTATTATTGGCTAATTGTTAACTTAATTAAAAATTTAAATTTGTGATTCGTATGTTGTTTTTTGGAAATTTTATATATATACGAAGACTCAAGAAAAATCATCCTTTATTTAATTTCTCCACATTCTTATGCAGATATTATAAATATCTTATACCTAATCATGAATTAATTATATACATTCGTACATAATAAAAATCACATATCCGTACACAGTAAAAGTATATTTCCGTACTGAATCTCGTACATAACAAAACTGCATATTAATTATCTATGATCGTACGGCCAATTAATGATCTATATGCTTTTAATAATTAACACATTTATTTGTTTCTATGTGCCACTAAATTGTAGGTATATTTTCTTACAAAAAATAATCGATAACTACTTTTTTACTTTAAGTTGAATTTTATTGGATAACTAATATTCGAATAATTACACATAAAATTTAAAAAACTTTCTATTGAACTATCTAGAGTATCACATTTAATTTAGTATCCACACTACAATAGCAGAAATAGAAAATACAAAATACAGTCAACATATTTAAAATTTAATTTCAATTATGTGTCATTAATATCTTCAATATTAGACCTTACTAAAAATCTCTTAAATTGCCTACACATTTGCAAGGTATTATGGAAAAGTCATTTTATGATGTGTATGATTTACTATACTTATTATTTATGTGGTAAATTAATTATATATGGTTAGTGAGTGGCTTTGGTTTGTAAAATTATATGGTGGACCCTTTTTTTTATATAAAAGTAATTTTTTCATGATTTAGTTAGATTATGTTATTTAATTATTGCAACATTAGGAATATTTCAAATTTGGACATAATTTTATGTGTCATAAATATATTTATATTTCCTATTAAGTCGTATATATCTGTTGTTGATTTTTTTATTTTTTATTTTAGGCTTTAAATCGTTTTTAGTTTAGCAATTTCACTCTAGTCATCTGTCCAAGGACCAGTAAGAAATTATATTTAAGAAATATTTGCCTACATTAGGTGTTTCATAATAAACACTAAGGATAGTGCTACGTCAATACGATGTATTAACGTGGCATCATCCCGACACTTTGTTATGAAAATATCTTATTTAAGTTTGTATAGATATTATTAAATAAAATTGTGAGAATTGTCTCTGTTATGTTCACTCTTTATAAATTTACACAAACACACTCTCACACACACGACACACACACACACACAAAATTTATTACTCATCAGTTGCTTAGTCACTCTCTTGTCATTGTCTCCTGCATTCTCTATTATCTTTGTTTCTCTCTCTCTCTCTCACGCACACACACACACACACACATCCTCCGAAGAACTCTTTGTGCAGAGGAGAAAAGATGGAGCACGGGTCAAACGAAGAAAGCAATGTAGATCTTCCCAATGATTCAACTACATTCAACTTTCAATTTTATGTGATAATTTTGAATAAGCTCTGACCAATGTTAATTTTTCACCTTGTAGACAATACTTGAGAGAGATAACTTCTATGGATGTTAGAGAGTTAATGGTGTGCTCTTTCCGAAGCCATTGGATTTTAAGTTTCCGGCACCTCCGCCCCCACCCCCATCCTCACCACCATCACAAGTGCCTCCAAGAGTCCAAAAGGTACTGTAGATCTATCTTTCTTTATTTTGTTTCCCTTTTTTTTTTTCCAAAAAACAAATCTTCGTGTCTGTGGTCTTTAGTCTTCTTCATTTGTTTAGATCTTTTATTCTAAATATAAATTTTATAAGAAGTACTGACCTAAAACTGAAAATTGCTCAATCTTGAAAGTGGAAAGACAATACTTTTGGCTTTCACTTTGAATTTGAAACAAAGCTTTTTGGAAAAAAAAGTCAAAATTTGCTTACCTATTTTTTTTTTAGGGAAAAGTATTATTTTAGTCCGCTAAGTATGCCTAATTTTATTTTTAATCCGATAACTATGTCCATTTTTGTTTAGGTACAGTAACTTAATAAATTGCTTACTTTTAGTCCTCTAGTAGATTTTAGGACAATTTTACTCCTATGCAACTTTTGAAAGTCAGTTTTAGTCCATATGCACTCATAGGGATAAAATTGTCCGAAAATTTGCTAGAGGACTAAAAGTAAGCAATTTTGTAAGTTACTGAACCTAAACAAAAATGGACATAGTTATCGAACTAAAATTAAAATTAGACATACTTAGCAGACTAAAATAATAATTTTTTCAGAAAAAATTATAAGAATACTTTCAGAAATTACAAAAATACCCGTTCCTTCTGTCCCTCCCATCTTTAGTCTACTTTGTAGAAACTCACAATCAAACCCTCACATATTTTTCTGTTCTGATTTAAGAAACCATCAAACTCCCTCCCTCCCATCTTTTGTAAAAACCTTCAAAATCACCTCTCACAAACCCACCATCAAACCGCTCCATCCCCGGGAAAAACCCTCAAGATCCAAGAAAGAAACACCACCGGGTAAGAACCTCGTGATCGCATCCTCGTCCGAACGCACTTACAGTAAGACGTCGCTTCCTGGTGGTTCTTTAATTTTCATTAACAATAATTTGGAATCTGTGCATGTAGCTCCACATCAAGGTAGCCCAAGGGAAGTGTTGGTGGTCCTCGCTTTGTGCACACATAGCCTCGGCGAAATTCGAAAGAAAAAGAACAAAGGAATGAAACCAAGAAAAGTTTGCACACGTAGCCTCAGCGAATGAGCCACGATGGAGTTAGTGGTGGAGTGCGCCGACGACGGCCGACTCAAGCCGGAGAACATGATGGGGCCTGATGGGCCCCTATCCAAAGGCAGCACCCACAGGAGAAGCAGCAACAGAGGTTGGGTACAATACAGAAAAATCGAAAATAGAAAAAACCCACAGGTAAAAATCTTCAAAACCACTGCAATCTTCCTTTCATTTCATTTCTTGAATTTTGGTGAAGAGGGTTTCTTCGTTTGATGTACTTTTGGGTCGTTGTTGGAGATTATGCTTTGTGAATCATAATTTCTACATGGGTATTAGTGGTTACTTCATTATATAATTGCTTGTGTAAGGTTTGACCTCATCCATTTTGCAATTTCTTGTAAAGTACGGCTATCATCATAACAAGTAACGAATGTCTTGTTTAAGAAACTGTCACTTTTGGTTATGGTGTGTCCACAAGGATTCTTGCTGTTCTTAGTTATATGATAGTCTTCTAAGTTATTGAAGGATAGATGGTTAAGGCTTCGTGTTATTAATTACTTATCATTTTAAGCAATGCAGTCATATGTTCCACGTGAAAGAACAATGAATGCAAGTCTAAAACTGTTGTGGTACATGTCTGCTCCATTCTTTTGATAGTTAGTTTTAGGATTTTCACCTAGGAGCGAGTTCTGCAATTCAAATATTGTATGTCAGGCGGTTTCTTTGTTTCCGCATTCTTCGATAGTTGGCACTTTGACATTCATGTTTCCCTAAAGCATAGTAGTCAATGGCTCATGGCTCACCGTGGCACATGGCACGACACGCGCCTTTGGTAAGAACGGCACTAATGCACAAAAATAATTGATATGTTTATATAATTAGTATTTTTCATAGAGAACAATATAAATAAAGTACATTATATTTTTCATAAATCAGAAGTAATATAGAAATCAGATTTTCAGTCAAATACATTATATTTCCCAAATTTTCAGATTTTCTAGCTGTCATTTTCCTGTAGTAAGCGGAGGCTGTCTGGCTTTGATGAGCTGAAAGACTCATTTTTCATTTATGATTTTGGTTAATCTCTTTATGTTCATGAGCTTCACGTGCTTGGTCCATTGTTTTGGAGATTTTGACTGTAAAGCAAATATTGCAGGAAACTTAGCCAGTGTATAGTATGAGCAGAGCAATCATGATATGGCAATACTCAACTACAAGCGAGCAATAACATGGTTAGGATATCATTTCCATATAAAGATCCACTGAATCTTTTTTCTGTATATTTATGATGAACTTTGCTGGTGGTTCTCTTTTTCACGTCCTTTCTATTGCCAGGCAATGCATTAAAAGATGCTGGGAGAGTGGAGGAATAAATCCACTGTTACCAAGTTAGTGCTTTCTTACTCTTATTCAATTGCTTGTTGTGTAGGTATATTTCTGTCTTTATGCGAACAGGCTTCCTTTTTCTGTATTACCATTAGCTTGTTTATGATTGTGAAATCTTTCTTTTAATCCTTTAAAGGAACATCATGAGTGTTGCAGCTCAGTGCTACAAGGCAACACTAGCTGTTACAACAGGACTTTCTGCCCCTCTCATTAACTTAGCTGTAATATACAAGCAGCAGGTATTATGTTGGTCTTTTTACCTCAAATGCTGAGCAGCAATATGAAGTTAAAGGAACTTAAGTAGTTCTGTATAACAAGGATCAGTTGCATGATTTTAACGAATGTCATTTAATTTTCACTTGCTTTTTAACATCTGGTGGTAAGAAACTATTGTCTATAATGCATTTACAGAGTAATTATGCAGATGCAATATCTTGCTACAATGAGGTCTCCATAGGCAGCTGATGGCAGATACTTGACTGAAGAGAAGTTCAAAGCATATGTTATTGTCTATAACCATCCAAAAGCAATCAAAGCGTGCTATGCGAAGGTCAATGAAGACGATAAAACTGATGCTGCGATGGATGTGCTTGTACCTAACGCAGGCGCTTATTCCTCTCTCTCCTTTCCTCCCCTTCTCTCTATGACATTATTTTTCCAAGTAGATTGGAACCTTATGTGTAATTCATTAATAAAGCTTGTTCTGAATTTTCAATAATTTCACTACTTGTGCTTGCTAGGTGGGGAAACTTATTGGCTGTATCCAAAAAGAAGAGAACTATGACATTCTCAAGCTAAGGTAAGAAAAACTTCGTTAACACTATGGCTTCATCTCTGATAGGCACTCGCAGACTCCCTGGCTGAAGTTTAAGATTCGTTAACAATAGTAATTTTATATAGCTAGATCTCCTTCTGAACCGAAGGAAATTGCATAGAGCCTAGCTCCTCTGTTTCTCTTTTCCTTCTTACAACATATAAACTTCTGTAGTATCTTAACTTATATAATTTGGTTGAAATTTGAAGAAGCCACGATACACTTGAACTCCTTTCCGTGATATACTACCTTTTATTATCAGGATTCAGGTCCACTAAGTGTCGATGCATAGTCACATTTCCTATCATACCTCTTACTCCAGTTCCCTCATGCCCTCATATTTTAAGATTGTAATTTATTCACTTTGGAATAGTCTAAGTTTCCATGGGTAAAATGGATGACCCTGTATGCATTTTAGGGGTCTAGTAACATGGGAAGAGTACGTTGTGACTTCTCTGATGTATCATGCATGGTAGCAAACATTTATTTATACAAGGCTTTAGAAGTAAACCCTGTTTGTGATTTATTTATTTAAAATTGCCGAATGACACACAATACACTAATTCCTCATATGAACATGCAGTAGTATAAGTTGAGGAATTGTAAACTTATCTATTTGTCTTCATGCATGGTAGCTACCAGGTGAATGTGTTTGAGGTGGCAACGAGGAGGAATATTACAGCTATGTTGGAGGCTGGGGCTTTGAAAATAATGACACAGATGATGATTAAAGAAAGTAAAAGTCTTTGCATAGTGATTATGGTGGTAAAAAGTTTTCTTGGCTTCCACTTTTCATTTCATTCATTAGACATGTTTCCTTTTATGTGTGTATATTATTATCCTGAAATCTTGATATTCATCATTTGCACCATAGTTCAAAGGTACTTTTCTTTAGATCTAGGAACTTTGTTCTTTTGAAAAATAATCTTGGGTGGTTTTTCAGTGGTTTTTGAATTGATTTACTAATGGTTTTTTTTTTAAATGTACTTCAGTGTAATCTCATTCAAGTGAACAATATGTCTTCCTCGAATGTCAATATGTTTTGTTTAGCCTTTTGGGGTTAGACTCTTGGTTCAATTGAAATAACATGGAAGTTCTCATACAATTTTCATGTGAAGGATCCAATAAACTATTTCAAATGTAAAGAATTCCACCTTTTGAAGTTTTCATTTATTTTCTGTTATATTATCAAACTACTACTTTTTTTTTCGAGTTTATGGAGAATGATAGTTGGTAATTTGATGAATAAATGTGATTTAAGAAGCATAAGATTGAGACATGAATGTGCACTTGCGTTATGTGATTGTTGCTCTGAGTAAATGTGGAGTGGTTGAGGCCTAATTTCATGCATTTTGAATTGCTTTGAAATAGAGTTGGAATGTCTCTGCTTCCACTCAATCATAGGAGTTCTTGTGAAATCATATATGTTTGCTAAAACGCTGCCCAGTTGATCCTTATAAGCCTAACATGGGACATGCATTATTTTGAAAAATTCAAAGGCCCTTCCCCTTGAAAATTTCTTTTACCGTGAAAAAAAAAAAGAAGAAGAAAGAATAGCAAGAAAAAGGAAGATTACATCTACTCCACTGGTTTAGGTCACTTATTAACTGGGTCAAGGTGGACGACCATATCGGTGTGGCCATCACCGGACTGATGGCCGATGGACGACAAGGCTCAGGTTTAGTTTAATTTCTTGGTTAAACCCTAAGTCTTTCATTTCTTGTTTCTCGTACTTGTTTGGTGGTTTATTCTGTGGAGCATTGTCTAATTGAGAGTTAGGGTTTAAGATTAGGGGACCAGTAGTGTAGAAATTCGTGAAAGGATCACAAGAAAAAAAACGGATTAATGTATATCAGTAACATAATTAATGCTTTGACGAGAATTGCTTCATTTTTCATTGATGGTATTCTTTTGGGGGTTTCTTGTGTACAGATGCGGAGAACTCTGTAATTGAGAGTTTGGGTTTTGATTGAGGAGTAGTAGTATGGGAATTTCATGGATGGATATGAAGAAAACCTTGGGCAAACTTTTGTTAATGTTCATTATGTTGAATTCAATTAATTTTGTACTCTATATACCAGCGAGGGGAATTGTACAACTAAATTTGTTTGAATTGAGGGGTAGGGTTTGGAATGGGAGTGTACACTGTCAGACTTCTTGTAATAGAATTTATTCCAAGGAATACATGACTTTGTTGTAAACTAACTGAGAAAAGATCATTTGGAAAAGGAAAAATGGTGTAGCTGTTTGTATATATGTCAGTTGGAGGAGTAATGAAGAGAAACTAGCATTTGATAGTTGGTTTGTATGATATTTGTCAACGGTTTGGTGGCAATAGTAACTTGAAGAAATGTTGCACTACACTATATTCAACTGATCAATGTGGAGTAATTTATATTAAGGAGAAATCTGATATTTCTGTGATATGCTGGATTTTCCTTTTTATAGCTTTTCCACAAAAGCAACTTTCCTCATGAAAATATTTCCTATATTTCTTGTCAACTTTGCACTTATTTTTCATTGTAGCATTGTTCCATGATTTTGCTTAAGCATAGGTCTGAGATCAAGGGAGCTGCACTCTAATCACAAGGGAGTGGCCTTGATGATTACCTGATTTACCGCCAAAAACTTCTCTTAGTCTCCTCCAATTTAGTCTAAGAAGAAAATTTCTTGATCTCTTGTTAAAGTTTGTGTTAGTACTCTTTGACATAATGTTGTTGCAACTTACTCTGATGTTTTGAGCTTAACTTAAATGATATCTAAATCTGATGCTATGTAGTAAAACGAACTTTTTCCTGGATTTTGTGGCTTTTTTTCATATAGAGATCAGGTGGTGATCTTCAGTCGTGGTTTTAGCGTTTCTGATTTTATCTTCATTTGCTCTCCACATTACTTGTTATGGACTGTCTGGGGCTGCACTTGTATATGTATTATGTGCCAGTTTTTGCATAGGAATAAATGATTTTCCAAGTTTCTTTATAAACATCACCATTTGTTTTTTAAGCTATCCCTGGAAAATTTTATTTTAGCTTGTGATGTGTGCAAACTTTCTCAGTTTTAAACTTGTACTGGATTTATGTGGTTTACCTGGTACATTTGGTTTAGGATTTTAAAAGCTGAGGGTGAGAATAAAGATCAGAAGCAGAAGTGTCGGTTAGCCTTTGAATTCGAGGTAGTTGGTGAAGAGCTCCCAACTGATGAATCCGCTGCTCCGAACCAAGCCAGTGTTGCTGAACCAGGTCCAGCTTCTGCAAATCAGGGCCCCCCTGCCGACCAAGGCGTCGCTCCAATGGATATCTGATGATGTCATCTTATGGTTAAAGAAATGATTTTCGTGTCTTGAAACTTCCAATACCATGATCTACTGAACGGAATTGCTGGTAGTATTTGGATGCTTGTTTTATGAGCAGCAATCAGATTGTACATCTTCAGTGAAATTATTTTAGTTTATCCTTTTATGCCTTGCCTTATATTATTTTCTGTGAACACTGTACGGTGCTCTTTATTCGGGTTGGGATACAATGATGAACGTTGCTTGTTGGGAACCAATAGCTTATGATGTTCATTAGCGTTTTTATTTAGGAAGCAGGCTAATGGATCTCTTTCTAAAGTAGCCGAGGGTGGTACATATGCTACCATCTAAAATTTTATGTTGACGTTTATTTGGAAATCTCATACTTCATACTCAAGATCATTAATCACTAAAGTTAATCGTTTCTAAGTATTTTATTAAGGGTTCGTCGGATGAAATCTCATTGTTTGCCGCAAAACGTCGATAAAACATAATTAGGGGAAAAGGGGGGGAAAAAGATAAAGCATAATTAGGGGAAAGGTTGGGAAAGAAAAATGAAGAACGGGATAAGTTGACTATGTAATTTCATAATTTGAAGGGGGCAAAAAGGTAAAGGTACTAGCAAATGCTCGAAATAATCCCTGCAGATAAACAGATGCATAAGGATATATTGTGATTAATGTCCGTGGTAGTAAACGTAGTAGTACTTTGTCCCATACAGTGTAATCCCATTGCTAATCCCAAATTAATCCAACACTGGGATAAGGGAACCGGGTAGGTAAACACGGCCAAAAAGTATTAATATATAGATATATGGAAGTGTCACCATTCAAGCATGATGAGGCATTGCAAAACCTTCATATTTCACAGAACTATCAAAAAATAATAGATTAAGGAGAATTACTAGAAATATTTCGCCACATGCTTTCTCCATTAGAAAACAAAATTGACCTAAATCAATTTCTAAATGTTCAGCAAAATCCAATTAAATCACTCGTGCACAACAAAAAGTTAAGATTTCAAAGGTTGCTGCAGAATTTGATTTCGAATTGTGCAATCCTTCTAAATCTCAAGCAACAGAATACAAACACAATGCAATTTAACAGAAAAACTCATTCACATCACACAAGCACAAAGAGAAAGTTAAAGAGTTTCAAGGTTCTTACTTGAGTAACACTTCTACACTTGCCCCTCTTCCTTAGGATTCTTAACCTTTTGTTCTCAATCACGCCACAAGCAGCATTCATACATTCCCGACTTGTGAATAGCTTTGGTGTATCCATATGAAAAGAAAGTTGTTTGAGGAGCGGTTTAACCGAAGGCGTGTCACGTGCTCGGTAAAGCCTAACCAACACGGCTACTAATTGAAGTGCTTGAACCTTTTTTATTCAAGAGGAAGCATTTCCATATCATCAAAGAAAGGGAAAAGCAGAGAAAAGTATGAAGCATTTTTGGTATTATAGATTCATTAGTTATTATTCCTTCAAAATCTGCTGAAAAGTTTGAATTTCAGCATATTTTATTCTTATTGTCATACTTTATATCGTTTATTAGATGAAGGTTCTATTATAGTTTACCAATTTCTAAAAGACATTCAGACAGAGAGATATTTGAGGAATTGCAACAAACTAAGTACCAAACTATTCCACAAAGGCAATGCAATTAATAAACTTTTGACCCCAAAGCAAGAGTTAAAGCAGAAGAAAGGTCACTAGAACTGGAAACATAAACTGAAGGTAGACCCGAAAATGAAGAGCATAAAGCACTAACTGTGAATTCAAGCCATAAATTCCAGAAATGCACCTGAAAAATAAATCCAGTTGTTCCATCCCATTTTGCCAAAATGCATACTCAATTCCAACTGTGATGTGCCCAATCTTATGGCTGATATTATAAGGCTGATTTCCATGAACAAGTGTTCCTGGCATTCTTGAATTCGGATAGAGTGGAAAAACAAAAATCATTTTATATGATAGGCCTATGAAGTGAATTATCAGTTGGACATTAGGCAACAAGTCATTAGGCACCTGAATCATGATTGCTCTTGATGCCCGCTTATCATCTCCTTCAATCCACGGATCAGTGTAGTTTATCCTAAATATGGAATCAATTTGGCCCCTCTCCAGCCACGGATTAAGTTTATCATCCAAAGAGGTTTTTGTGATAAATCACACTACTGCAAACAAAAATATCAAACAATTTTTCTTGTTAAGTTACAAGAACCTAAAGTAATAAGGACAACTACTGCATAAGTGAAACCATAGCATGGTAGCATTACCACATTGGAAACAACAGAGGATCTTGAATGGATGAAAACTATAGTATACTAGTTGAATCTTAATATCCTTCAAACTGAACAAGCGAAAATTGTACTCCAGAAACTGCTCATTCTAACATAATTACCCCGCAATCAGAACAACTAGAGGCCCGCTTGTTATTGTGCACAAAGAATGCGATCTAGTAAATTACAGTACAAGCCCCAGTTCATGGTCAAATCAACTTTGCCTGTATTGATGAAGTTACAATAAACCAAGAGACCCACATGGACACTGCCGTTAACATTTAACCACATCTACCAACAATATTGAAGTGGTATCAACAGGCATTTAACACCAGCCGGCTGAGGAAGAATACAGAGTCATGCATAGTACGAGAGTTGGGACATAACAACATCTCTTTTCCACTGAATCATACAACAGAACTTCCTAAGACAAAGAACACAATCCAGTTCACAACCAACAAATTGAAAAAAATAGACAGTAAAGTAATCTACCAATGCCAATTTCTGTTGTTCCTTTTATTGCATTTTTTAATCGTTGATTATGAAACAAGTTGTATAATGGCCTAATTATTTATCACTAGCCTAATAACTCAGAACTTCTTTCAAGAAGAAAGTGGTAAGGAGAGCTTGGAGCAATGCATCAGAAGTTGGTCTGGTATTTTAGAAAAACTAAACTACATGGAGAGACATCTGGTATTTTAGAAAAACTAAACTACATGGAGAGAAATCTGGTATTTTAGAAAAACTAAACTACAAGGAGAGACAACAACAGAAAAAGTTCTATAGAGCAAGTTACTCAATGCATACAACAGAATGAAATATTCCAAAAGACATGAAAGTTAAAAGGTACCAAATACCTGTCCTTTCTTGGTGGTAAGTTGCAAAAGTATTGTTGTTGGTTTTGTTTCCCCCCCAGTTGGCTCACCACTGAAGATAACCAGAAATGACGGTAGCCTTGAGATCTATTATCGATATGGAAACAAACAAGTTCACATGATACAAAAAGATCCGGAACGAGTCACATATGTCTTTTCAAGAAAATGTATGGATATATGTTGACCTCTGCCTATGAAACTTGCATCTTAATAATCTCTACAAATGCAATCGGATCATGAAACTCAAATGAGGGAGATACTCCACTGCGACAGGCACTAGATTCCAGCCATGGACAAAGCTCAATATTTCTTACCACCACTTACGTTATCAAAACTCAGGAGAGATCACTTTTCTTTCTCCTCTTTTTTTTTTTTTTGAGAATTTAGCTCTCGTTCTCTTTCGAATTCTCTTAAGCTTGTCTCCCATATGCATCTTTAGAAATTGGTTCTTGTAATCTGCAAAAAATAGAAGAGAAGTTAGCCATGTTAGAAACCCTACCATTTACAAAAATGGTTGCTACAGCACAATAGTATGCAACAATTGTAATTAGCAAACTGCAGAATTTCTGCTGCGAAAATAGAATTCTGCTGCATATTTCGATGCGCCATAATTAGAATTCACGTGATTTTGCTACTGCAGAATTGAACTTTTGCAGCAACACAAAATAATTATGTAGCAGAATCCAATTAAACATCACTCATACACAACATAAATATAGGATTTCAAAGGTTGTAGCTGAATATGATTTTGAATTGTGCAATTCTTCTAATTCTCAAGCAACAAAATGCGGACACAACGCAAGATAATAGAAAAAATCATTTACACATCACACAAGCACAAAAGGAATGGAAGAGTTTCAAGGTTCTTTGACTTATACTTTCAACTTGCCACACTTCCTTTCCCATTTGTGAATAACTTTGGTATATGTACAAACAAGAAACAAAAGCTACTACAGACAAATAGAAGGAACATTGTGATCCTCAAGTACTCGTTTAACTTACATACGCAAAAACATATAAATAAGAAATATTAAATCACGTGAGGAAAGTACGAAGCATGTTTGCTATTAAAGATCGATTAGTTATTCTTGCTTCAAAAGCTGCCGAAAATTTTGAATTTCAACATTTTTTGTTCTCATTGACATACTTTATGTCATTTATAAGTCAATATGAAGGTTCTTTTATATTTTCCCAATATGTGAAAGACATTTAGACCGAGAGATTTGAGGAAGTGCAACCTATTCAAACTAAGTACCAAACTATTTCACAAAGGCAATGCTATTAATAAACTTTTGACCCAAAAGCAAGAGTTAAAGCAGAGGAAAGGTCACTAGAATTGGCAACATAAACTCAAGGTAGACCAAAAAATGGAATCAATTTGCCCCCTCTCCAGCCACGGGTTAAGTTTATGGTTTCTTCTAAAGAGGTTTTTTCTATAAATCACATTGCTGCAAACAAAAATATTAAATATTTTTTTGTGATGAGTTACAAGAACCTAAAGTAATAAGGACGAGTACAACATAAGTGAAACCATAGCATGGTTGCATTACCAAATTGGAAACTAAAGAGGAACTGAACTCTAAATGGATGAAAATTTAGTATATTAGTTGAATCTTAATATCCTTCAAACTGAACAAGTGAAAATTGCACACATGAAACTGCTCATTCTAACATAATTACCTCGCCATCAGAAAAGCTAGAGGCCCGCTTGTTATTGTGCACACAGAATCCGATCTAGTAAATTACAGTAGAAGCCTCCGTTACATATAAACCACTGCATCCCAATGCTAAAAAACAGCTTATGTAACTTAATATTTTCTACATGCCCACTTGATATTCCACCACCTCCATAAGTTCCTCCTACACTTTTACGCACAACAATGTTCATGGTCAAATTAACTTTGCCTGCATTGACGAAATTACAATAAACCAATAGAATAGGTGGACACTGCTGTTAACATTCAACCTCATTTACCAAAACCATTAAAGTAGCATCAAAAACAATTTACCAACAGCCGGCTAATACTAACGTCGTCCATAATACCATACCTAGGACATAACCGACATCACTTGCCCCTTTTCCTTAGGATTCTTAATCTTTAGTTCTCAATCTCTCCCTACGTCACAAACGACATTCATTCTTTCCCCATTTGTTAATAACTTTGGCATTCCACATGAAAAGAAAGTTCATGAGTTTGTGTACAAATAAGAAACAAAAGCAACTCTACACAAATAGAAGGAACATAATTTAAATATTTTTGTGATCATCAACTGCGTGTTTAGCTTACATAGGCAAACAACAATCCATATAAATAGGAAAAATTAAATCACGTGAGCAGAGTGGAAGCTGAGTTCAATCAGCACACTTTGCACTATCAGCCTCATTTCGCAGCAGAATGAGCAAATTCACTACTAAATCAACTTATTCTGCAGCAAAAATTTTTAGAGACAGTTGCATCAAAATAAGCCAAATCTAGCTGCAAAACTTTTCGGAAGAGTTCTTGAAGACATAATTTCACAACAAAGCAAGGACTAAAGACATAATTTCAACAATGAATGAGTCTGGGGAGCTGTTTGACCGAATGCGTGTCTCGTGTTCCGTAATGCTCTAACCAACTCGTCTACTAATTGAAGTGCTAGAACCTTTTTTATTCTAGAGGAAGCACTTCCTTATCATCAAACAGAGGAAGGAGGAGAGAAAAGCACGAATCAAGTTTGCTATTATAGATTGATTAGTTATTCTTGCTTCAAAAGCTGCTCAAAAATTTGAATTTCAACAGTTTTTGTTCTTATTGTCAAATTTTATATCATTTATTAGTCAATTTGAAGATCCTTTTATATTTTACCATAATACCATAGCTAGGACATAACGGACATCACTTTTTCACTAAATCATATAATAGACCTTCACAAGACAAAGAACGCAATCCAGTTCACAACTAGAAAACTCCAAACATGAGACAGTAAACTAATCTACCAATGCCAATTTCCGTTGTTCCATTTATTGCATTTTGTAATCGTTGCTTATGAAACAAGTTGTATAATCGCCTAATTATTTATCACTAACCCAACAATTGAGAATTTGTTTCAAGAAGAAAGTGGTAGCGAGAGCTGAGAGCAGTGCATCAGAAGTTGGTCTGGTATTTTAGAAAAACTAAACTACAAGGAGAGACAACAACAGAAATAGTTCTATGGAGCAAGTTACCCAATACATACAACAGAATGAAACATTCCGTAAGACATCAAAGATCAAATGTACCAAATACCTGCCCTTTCTTGATGGTAAGTTGCAAGACTAATGTTGTTGGCTTTATTTCCCCACAGTTGGCTCAGCACTGAAGATAACCAGAAATAACAGGAGCTATGAGATCTATTAGCGATATGGAAACAAACAAGTTCACATGATTAAAAAAAATCAGGAAAGAGTCACGTACGTCTTATAAACGGTATGTATGGATATATCATTGAGCCCTTCTTCTCAAACTTGTAATTTAATAATCTCCACAAATACAATCGGATCGAGAAACACAAATTTCAGGGACACTCCACTGCAATAGGGTATTCCAGCAATGGAGAAAGGTCGACATTTCCCACCACCACTTATGTTATCAAAACTCAGTGGGGATCGCTTTTCTTTCTCTTTTTTTTTTGCGAATACTGTTCTCTTTTTCTTTTTTTTTCTATTTGTTCTTTTTTTTGTTGGATTTTTCTTTTTCTTTTTATTTTTTTCTTTTTTTTGTATTTTTTTTTTGGTGTTCGAATTCTCTTAAGCTTGTCTCCCATTGCATCTTTAGAAATCCATTCTTGTAGTCTGAAAAAAAAAAAAAAGTAGAAGAGAAGACATCCTGTTAGATAAAATGGCCCAAATTCGAGGCCCACTCACACCAAGCCCACTACCACTTGGAGGCCCCTACCCGGTACCCAACCCGCTCCACCTAGCCTGACCCAGTTTGACTATATATATATACTCTCTCCTCTTTCAAACCCTAATCAGTCCTCTCTCTCTCCTCACGCGGTTTCCGCCGTTCTCTCCCTCTTCCCCTCTCAAACCGACAATGGCCGTTTTGTCTCTCTCTCTTCTCCGTTTCCGGCGGTTTTCAATAGCCAATCTAATGGCTCTTAAGATACCGCCTAACGAACTGGATCCCTGGATGTTTTAGCCTATAAATGCGGAGGTTTGATTTACCCCCTTCTCTCGGCCGAAAAGAAATCTGTTTTCTTCCTATATTCTTTGTGATATTCTCTGTGAGAGTCTGTTTTGTGGTGAGTGGTAGTGTTCGATCTGTGTGATCGGTTTCTGTTTGGGTGCGGTGAGTAGTGGAGCAACCGTGGTGTTTGCCTTGGGTGTTGCGTGCGGTATTTGTGACCATGTTCCTTTGAAATTGGATCTGGCTCTATCTCCTGAGCCATTTTCAAACAGTATTGTTTCTTTGTTCCTTTTCTTTGTTTTTCTGTAATATTCATTTCTGTAAATATTCTTTATATTCGGCCTGTAATATTAAGGACTTTCGTACTCCATCCCTGTGTAATAGTTGATAGGATATTATTGAAAAGATATACCACTGGAGGGTTATTCCCTACAGTGGTATCAGCGCCAGTATCTCTGACCCGTGGTGATCCTTGGTGGCGGTAACGTTCGATAAACCCGTCCTCTGGTTCTTATTTCTCATTTCCTTTACTTATCGTTTATATTACTGTTATACACAGCTTATCCTCCATTATCTCTGTTTACCACGACAAAAAGCCCCCTAATATCCCTCTTGGCCAAACCCTTGAGGTCGTCGGGTATCTAGACGGGACTTAGGCTGGTGAGCCCCGGTTTGTGTTATATCTGTTGATTACTGTTGAAGTTTGTTGTTGATTCCTTTTATTTCTGCTATCATCTACTACTTTTGTGTATTTGTTAACTGCATTTCCGTAATCTCTGTGAAAGTCCTTCGATTTTTTAATTCTTGTATATTTGTTGCTTACTGTCACTGTATTTTTCCTTGTATACTCCTTTGAAACCTGAACGGATTATCTGTTGCCTTCTGAAGTTGTTACTGTTTTCTGAATATTGCATTAAAACCTGTTGCTTTGAAACCTTCTGCTTTGCTTCTAAAACCCAAACAGTCTTCTTTAAAAAATTGTTTTTTCAAAATGGCTGGTTACAGCCTTCAACCTTTTGACGGAAAGACCGATTTTTCTATTTGGCAACAAAAAATGAAAGGCATTCTCATTCAACAAAAGGTTTTCAAAGCTATAGATGGTAGGTATGTTGAAAATATTTCTGAAGAAAAGAAACAACAAAATGATGAATTTGCCTACTCCTCTATTATATTAAATCTGTCTGATACTATCTTACGGAAAGTAGGTAAACTAGATTCTTCAAAAGCTTTATGGGACAAATTAGAAGAATTATACACTGTTTTTGTTAGAAAAATTTTTCAGATATAAACTTGACCTTTCTAAGAAGATTGATGAGAACTTAGATGATTTCACTAAACTAATTCAAGATATTAAACTCACTGGTGATAAATATATTGATGAATATTCCCCTATTGTACTCCTGAATGCCATACCTGAATCCTACACTGATATAAAGGCTGCCATTAAATATGGAAGAGATAGTGTTAATCTAGAGACGGTAGTTAATGGATTAAAAAGTAAAGAATTAGATCTTAAGGTTAACAAACCTAGTCAGAACCAACATGAGATAAATGTTGTTAGGGGTAGGACTAAGTTTAGGAATTTTAATTCTAGATATAATAGTAGAAGTAGAAGTAGAAATAACCACAGTAGGACTAAGTCTAAACCAAGAGAAAACAATTTTAGAAATGATAAAATAAAAGATAGACGATGCTATAATTGTGGAATAAAAGACCACTATATAAAAGATTGCAGAAAGCCTAGACGTGAAAACAGAGATAGAAATTACGATGATAAAGAGAAAATCAATAATGTGTCTATTGAATCAAACGGGGAAGTTTTCGTCGTATATGAAGTAAACTCTGTGAATTCCTTTGACATGAATGAATGGTTGATTGATTCTGGCTGCACATTTCATATGAGTCCATTTAAAGACATTTTTTCTAATTTGAGATATGAGCATGTTGGCTTTGTGTCCATGGCTAATGAGAAAAAATGTGAAATAAAAGGTCTTGGTGACATTTCATTATGTTTTGAGGAAGGTTACAAAATGATTTTGAAAAATGTCAGGTATGTCCCTGACTTAAGTCATAACCTCACATCATGTGCTGCATTAGAAGAAGAAGAATTAGAAGGAAGGTGGGGAAAGGGTATAATGAAAGTTATGAAAGGGTCATTAGTCGTTTTTAAAGCTGAACGAAAACGAAATTTGTACATTTGCACTGCTACATATGGAAATATTGTTGCATCTGCCTTTGAAAACAATAAAACTACTCTTTGGCATAAAAGGCTTGGACACATTAGCATGAAATGACTTGATTTTTTAAGAAAAGACGGAATTCTGAATGATAACATTGGAAAATTAGAATTTTGTGATGAATATGTTATGGGTAAGCATCATAGAGTTCACTTTCCTGCATCCCCATCCCCAAATCCATCTATGTCTACTTGCATCCTAGATTATGTTCATGCTGATGTCTTTAGGTCCATCTAATGTGCCCACTCATGGTGGTAAGCGATATTTTTTGTCAATAATTGATAACTATTCTCGTAAAGTGTTTGTTTTTTTGATGAAACATAAATTTGAAGTTTTCGATAAGTTTGAAAAATGGAAAACCCTTGTTGAAAATCAAACTAGTAAAAAGCTGAAATCCCTTAGGACTGATAATGGTTTAGAGTTTTGTAATCAACAGTTTTCTGAAATGTGTGATAAGTTTGGTATAAAAAGGCATAAGTCTAATCCTTATACTCCTCAACAAAATGGGGTAGCTGAAAGCATGCATCGTACCTTACTTAAAAAAGTTAGATGCCTATTGATTAGTTCTGGTTTGCCTAAATCGTTTAGGGGAGAAGCTGTCTTAACTGCTGCACATCTCATAAACTTGTCTCCTTCTGTGCCTTTATCTGGTAAAACTCCTGATTTTATGTGGAATGGAAAATTGCCTGATTTATCTAGTTTACGTGTGTTTGGATGTTCTGCTTTTGTTCATCAAAATAGTGATAAACTTGAACCTAGATCCCTTAAGTGTATTTTTATTGGTTATCCTGAAGGAGTAAAAGGCTATAGATTATGGGTTAGGAGTCAACCAGGTTTTAAAGTCCTAATCAGTAGAGATGTTACTTTTAACGAAAGTGAGATGCCATGTTTAGAAAAGAATCAACCCATAGAACAAGAAACCACTTTTAGTAAAGTAGACTTAGAGGATAACCAAGAAGGGGAGGGATTAGATAATAACCAAGAACAAAATGCAGAAAATCTTGAAAACATAAGAGATACAAACCCGTTAACCAACCCCCTAGATAACTACCAACTTGCTAGAGATAGGGATAGAAGACACACCAGGATACCTTCAAAACTTAGGGATTTTCACACAAGTCTAAATACCGAACTAGGAGAACCATCTAGTGTTGAAGAGGCTTTAAAATCTGACAAATGGCTTAGTGCTATGAAAGAAGAAATGAAATCACTAAAAGACAACAAAACTTGGATCCTAGTTCCTAAACCAGAAGATGCTTCTGTTGTCGATTGTAAATGGTTGTTCAAAATAAAACAAGAAAACCCCATAATATACAAAGCAAGACTAGTTGCTAAGGGCTTCACACAAAAAGAAGGCATAGACTACAATGAGATTTTTTCGCCAGTTGTTAAATACACTACTGTCCGGATTATACTTGCTCTCACTGCCTATTATGACTGGGAATTAAGACAAATGGACGTTAAAACTGCGTTTTTGCATGGTGACTTAGATGAAAATATTTACATGAATCAACCCTTCGGTTTTTCTAATGCATCAAAACCTGATGAAAAAAATCTCTATATGATTTGAAATAGTCACCTCGTCAGTGGAATAAAAAATTTGATGAATTTATGCTGTCTTTAAATTTTTCTAGAAGCAACTATGATCATTGTCATTACTTCAAATATGTTAATAATACTCCTATTTTTCTGGTACTAAATGTTGATGACATGTTAATTGCTAGTCCTAGTTTACGACTTATTCATCTTCTTCAAAAGGATCTATGCAAAACCTTTGACATGAAAGACCTTGGTAATGCTAAACAGATTCTTGGCATGAGTATTATTAGGGACAGAAAAACATCCTCTATTTTTTTGAACCAGAAAACTTATCTTTTGACTGTTCTTAAAAAGTTTCTCATGGAAAAAGCTAAACCCACTGCTGTTCCCTTGGCTGCCCATTTTCAGCTTAGTAAAAATCAATGCCCCCAATCTGAAAGTGAAATATAAAAAATGAATAAGATCCCCTACTCTAATGTGATTGGTTTTATTATGTTCTTTATGGTGTGTACTAGACCTGATGTTGCCTATGCCATTAGCTGTTTGAGTAGATACATGTCAAATCCAGGTCCCCCTCATTGGGAAGCTTTAAAATGGTTACTTAGATATTTGCGTGGATCTGAAAATGTTGGTATTAAATTCTCTAAACATTCTGCTCATGCACATCTTATTGGTTATGTAGATTCTAATTATGCAAATGATAGGGACAGTCGTAAATCCACCACTTCCTACATGTTTACATTCTGCAATTCATGCATTAGTTAGAAATCCCAACTTCAACATATTGTTGCTTTATCTACAACCTAAGCTGAATACATTGCTACTACAGAGGCTTTTAAAGAAGCGTTATAGCTTAGTGGGCTTCTTAATGAAATTGGTTTCTTAAAAGAAAAACCTGTGATTTTCTCTGACAGTCAATCTGTTAATCAACTTTGTAAAAACCCTGTTTTTCATGATAGGACTAAACATATAAATGTTAGGTATCATTTCATTCGTGAAATTGTGGGAAAAAATGAGATAAAATTAGAAAAGATCAGTTCGGATGAAAATCCTGCAGACATGGGCACTAAGTGCTTGCCTATAGAGAAATTCAGTAAGTGTTTAAAAATAGTCCTGTTAAAACCTGACTAACCTTTCTGTGTCATTAGTGTTTCTCAACTGCAGGTACATCCATGGAGTATTTCATGGTAATGATGAGAAAACCAGATCCATAAACCCTTGACCTACCTTATTGGGTATTTGGTCCAAGGTGGAGTATGTTAGATAAAATTACCAAAATCCGAGGCCCACTCATACCACGCCCACTACCACTTGGAGGCCCGAAACCGGTACTCGACCGGCTCCACCTAGCCTGACCCGGTTTGACTATATATATATACTCTCTCCTCTTTCAAACCCTAATCAGCCCTCTCTCTCTCCTCACGCGGTTTTCGCCGTTCTCTCCCTCTTCCCCTCTCAAACCGACAATGGCCGTTTTGTCTCTCTCTCTTCTCCGTTTTCCAGCGGTTTTCAAGAGCCAATCTAATGGCTCTTAATAAACCGCCTAACGAACTAGATCCCCGAATGTTTTAGCCTATAAATGCAGAGGTTTGATTTACCCCCTTCTCTTGGCCGAAAAGAAATCTGTTTTCTTCCTATATTCTTTGTGATATTCTCTGTGAGAGTCTACTTTGTGGTGAGTGGTAGTGTTCGATCTGTGTGATCGGTTTCTGTTTGGGTGCCGTGAGTAGTGGAGCAACCGTGGTGTTTGCCTTGGGTGTTGGGTGCGGTATTTGTGATCGTGTCCCTTTGAAATTGGATCTGGCTCTATCTCCTGAGCCATTTTCAAACATTATTGTTTCTTTGTTCCTTTTCTTTGTTTTTCTGTAATATTCATTTCTGTAAATATTCTTTATATTCGGCCAGTAATATTGAGGAGTTTCGTACTCCATCCCTGTGTAATAGTTGATAGGATATTATTGAAAAGATATACCACTGGAGGGTTATTCCCTACAGTGGTATCAGCGCCAGCATCTCTGACCCATGGTGATCCTTGGTGGTGGTAACGTTCGATAAACCCCTCCTCTGGTTCTTATTTCTCATTTCCTTTACTTATCGTTTATATTACTGTTATACACTGCTTATCCTCCATTATCTCTGTTTACCACGACAAAAAGCCCCCTAATATCCCTCTTGGCCGGACCCTTGAGGTCGTCGAGTATCTAGACGGGACTTAGGCTGGTGAGCCCCAGTTTGTGTTATATCGCTTGCTTACTGTTGAAGTTTGTTGTTGATTCATTCTATTTCTGCTATCATCTTATACTTTTGTGTATTTGTTAACTGCATTTCTGTAATCTCTGTGAAAGTCCTTCGGTTTTTTAATTCCTGTATATTTGTTGCTTACTGTCACTGTATTTTTCCTTGTATACTCCTTTGAAACCTGAACGGATTATCTGTTGCCTTCTGAAGTTGTTACTGTTTTCTGAATATTGCATTAAAACCTGTTGCTTTGAAACCTTCTGCTTTGCTTCTAAAACCCGAACAGTCTTCTTTAAAAAATTGTTTTTTCAAAATGGCTGGTTACAACCTTCAACCTTTTGACGGAAAGACCGATTTTTCTATTTGGCAACAAAAAATGAAAGGCATTCTCATTCAACAAAAGGTTTTCAAAGCTATAGATGGTAGGTATGTTGAAAATATTTCTGAAGAAAAGAAACAACAAAATGATGAATTTGCCTACTCCTCTATTATATTAAATCTGTCTGATACTGTCTTACGGAAAGTAGGTAAACTAGATTTTTCAAAAGCTTTATGGGACAAATTAGAAGAATTATACACTGAAATCTCTTTGCCTAATAAACTGTTTTTGTTAGAAAAATTTTTCAGATATAAACTTGACCTTTCTAAGAACATTGATGAGAACTTAGATGATTTCACTAAACTAATTCAAGATATTAAACTCACTGGTGATAAATATATTGATAAATATTCCCCTATTGTACTCCTGAATGCCATACCTGAATCCTACACTGATATAAAGGCTGCCATTAAATATGGAAGAGATAGTGTTAATCTAGAAACGGTAGTTAATGGATTAAAAAGTAAAGAATTAGATCTTAAGGTTAACAAACCTAGTCAGAACCAACATGAGATAAATGTTGTTAGGGGTAGGACTAAGTTTAGGAATTTTAATTCTAGATATAATAGTAGAAGTAGAAGTAGAAATAACCACAGTAGGAGTAAGTCTAGACCAAGAGAAAACAGTTTTAAAATGATAAAATAAAAGATAGACGATGCTATAATTGTGGAATAGAAGGCCACTATATAAAAGATTGCAGAAAGCCTAGACGTGAAAACAGAGATAGAAATTACGATGACAAAGAGAAAATCAATAATGTGTCTGTTGAATCAAACGGGGAAGTTTTCGTCGTATATGAAGTAAGCTCTGTGAATTCCTTTGACATGAATGAATGGTTGATTGATTCTGGCTGCACATTTCATATGAGTCCATTTAAAGACATTTTTTCTAATTTGAGATATGAGCATGTTGGCTTTGTGTCCATGGCTAATAAGAAAAAATGTGAAATAAAAGGTCTTGGTGACATTTCATTATGTTTTGAGGAAGGTTACAAAATGATTTTGAAAATGTCAGGTATATCCCTGACTTAAGTCATAACCTCATATCATGTGCTGTATTTGAAGAAGAAGGATTAGAGGGAAGGTGGGGAAAGGGTATAATGAAAGTTATGAAAGGGTCATTAGTTGTTTTTAAAGCTGAACGAAAACGAAATTTGTACATTTGCACTGCTACATATGGAAATATTGCTGCATCTGCCTTTGAAAACAATAAAACCACTCTTTGGCATAAAAGGCTTGGACACATTAGCATGAAAGGACTTGATTTTTTAAGAAAAGACGGAATTCTGAATGATAACATTGGAAAATTAGAATTTTGCGATGAATATGTTATGGGTAAGCATCATAGAGTTCACTTTCCTGCATCCCCATCCCCAAATTCATCTATGTCTACTTGCATCCAAGATTATGTTCATGCTGATGTCTTTAGGTCCATCTAATGTGCCCACTCATGGTGGTAAGCGATATTTTTTGTCAATAATTGATAACTATTCTCGTAAAGTGTTTGTTTTTTTGATAAAACATAAATCTGAAGTTTTCGATAAGTTTGAAAAATGAAAAACCCTTGTTGAAAATCAAACTAGTAAAAAGCTGAAATCCCTTAGGACTGATAATGGTTTAGAGTTTTGTAATCAACAGTTTTCTGAAATGTGTGATAAGTTTGGTATAAAAAGGCATAAGTCTAATCCTTATACTCCTCAACAAAATGGGGTAGCTGAACGCATGCATCGTACCTTACTTGAAAAAGTTAGATACCTATTGATTAGTTCTGGTTTGCCTAAATCGTTTTGGGGAGAAGCTGTCTTAACTGCTGCACATCTCCTAAACTTGTCTCCTTCTGTGCCTTTATCTGGTAAAACTCCTGATTTTATGTGGAATGGAAAATTGCCTGATTTATCTAGTATACGTGTGCTTGGATGTTCTGCTTTTGTTCATCAAAATAGTGATAAACTTGAACCTAGATCCCTTAAGTGTATTTTTATTGGTTATCCTGAAGGAGCAAAAGACTATAGATTATGGGTTAGGAGTCAACCAGGTTTTAAAGTCCTAATCAGTAGAGATGTTACTTTTAACAAAAGTGAGATGCCATGTTTAGAAAAGACCCAACCCATAGAACAAGAAACCTCTTTTAACAAAGTAGACTTAGAGGATAACCAAGAAGGGGAAGGATTAGATAATAACCAAGAACAAAATGCAGAAAATCACGAAAACATAGGAGATACAAACCTGTTAACCAACCCCCTAGATAACTACCAACTTGCTAGAGATACAGATAGAAGACAAACCAGGATACCTTCAAAACTTAGGGATTTTCACACAAGTCTAAATACCGAACTAGGAGAACCATCTAGTGTTGAAGAGGCTTTAAAATCTGAAAAATGGCTTAGTGCTATGAAAGAAGAAATGAAATCACTAAAAGACAACAAAACTTGGATCCTAGTTCCTAAACCAGAAGATGCTTTTGTTGTCGATTGTAAATGGTTGTTCAAAATAAAACAAGAAAACCCCATAAAATACAAAGCAAGACTAGTTGCTAAGGGCTTCACACAAAAAGAAGGCATAGACTACAATGAGATTTTTTCGCCAGTTGTTAAATACACTACTGTCCGGATTATACTTGCTCCCACTGCCTATTATGACTCGGAATTAAATAAAATTGATGTTAAAACTGCGTTTTTGCATGGTGACTTGGATGAAAATATTTACATGAATCAACCCTTCGATTTTTCTGATGCATCAAAACCTGATCACGTGTGTTTGTTGAAAAAATCTCTATATGGTTTGAAACAGTCACCTCGTCAGTGGAATAAAAAATTTGATGAATTTATGCTGTCTTTAAATTTTTCTAGAAGCAACTATGATCATTGTCTTTACTTCAAATATGTTGATAATACTCCTATTTTTCTGGTACTATATGTTGATGACATGTTAATTGTTAGTCCTAGTTTACAACTTATTCATCTTCTTCAAAAGGATCTATGCAAAACCTTTGACATGAAAGACCTTGGTAATGCTAAACAGATTCTTGGCATGAGTATTATTAGGGACAGAAAAACATCCTAAACCAGAAAACTTATCTTTTGACTCTTCTAAAAAAGTTTCTCATGGAAAAAGCTAAACCCACTGCTGTTCCCTTGGCTGCCCATTTTCAACTTAGTAAAAATCAATGCCCCCAATCTGAAAGTGAAATGCAAAAAATGAATAAGATCCACTACTCTAATGTGATTGGTTTTATTATGTTCCTTATGGTGTGTACTAGACCTGATGTTGCCTATGCCATTAGCTGTTTGAGTAGATACATGTCAAATCCAGGTCCCCCTCATTGGGAAGCTTTAAAATGGTTACTTAGATATTTGCGTGGATCTGAAAATGTTGGTATTAAATTCTCTAAACATTCTGCTCATGCACATCTTATTGGTTATGTAGATTCTAATTATGCAAATGATAGGGACAGTCGTAAATCCACCACTTCCTACATGTTTACATTCTGCAATTCATGCATTAGTTAGAAATCCCAACTTCAACATATTGTTGTTTTATCTACAACTTAAGGTGAATACATTGCTACTACAGAGGCTTTTAAAGAAGCGTTATGGCTTAGTGGGCTTCTTAATGAAATTGGTTTCTTAAAAGAAAAACCTGTGATTTTCTCTGATAGTCAATCTGCTATTCAACTTTGTAAAAACCCTGTTTTTCATGATAGGACTAAACATATAAATGTTAGGTATCATTTCATTCGTGACATTGTGGGAAAAAATGAGATAAAATTAGAAAAGATCAGTTCGGATGAAAATCCTGCAGACATGGGCACTAAGTGCTTGCCTATAGAGAAATTCAGTAAGTGTTTAAAAATACTCCTGTTAAAACCTGACTAACCTTTCAGTGTCATTAGTGTTTCTCAACTGCAGGTACATCCATGGAGTATTTCATGGCAATGATGAGAAAACCAGATCCATAAACCCCTACCCTACCTTATTGGGTATTTGGTCCAAGGTGGGGTATGTTAGATAAAATGGCCCAAATCCGAGGCCCACTCACACCAAGCCCACTACCACTTGGAGGCCCCTACCCGGTACCCGGCCGGCTCCACCTAGCCTGACCCGGTTTGACTATATATATATACTCTCTCCTCTTTCAAACCCTAATCAGCCCTCTCTCTCTCCTCACGCGGTTTCCGCCGTTCTCTCCCTCTTCCCCTCACAAACCGACAATGGTCGTTTTGTCTCTCTCTCTTCTCCGTTTCCGGCGGTTTTCAAGAGCCAATCTAATGGCTCTTAAGAAACCGCCTAACGAACTAGATCCCCGGATGTTTTAGTCTATAAATGTGGAGGTTTGATTTACCCCCTTCTCTCGGCCGAAAAGAAATCTGTTTTCTTCCTATATTCTTTGTGATATTCTCTGTGAGAGTCTGCTTTGTGGTGAGTGGTAGTGTTCGATCTGTGTGATCGGTTTCTGTTTGGGTGCCGTGAGTAGTGGAGCAACCGTGGTGTTTGCCTTGGGTGTTGGGTGCGGTATTTGTGACCGTGTCCCTTTGAAATTGGATCTGGCTCTATCTCCTGAGCCATTTTCAAATAGTATTGTTTCATTGTTCCTTTTCTTTGTTTTTCTTTAATATTCATTTCTGTAAATATTCTTTATATTCGGCCTGTAATATTGAGGAGTTTCGTACTCCATCCTTATGTAATAGTTGATAGGATATTATTGAAAAGATATATCACTGGAGGGCTACACAACCATGTAAGAAACCCTACCATTTACAAAATGGTTGCTGTGGCACAATAGTATGCAACAGAAATAATTAGCAAACAACATAATTTCTGCTTTGGAAACGGAATTCTACTACATATTTTGATGAACCATAATTAGATTCTCGTGATTCTGCTACTGCAGAATTGAAGTTCTGCAACAACACAATTCAATTGTGTAGCTAAATCCAATTAAACATCACTAATGCACAACGGAAATATAAGGGCCCGTTTGGTTGTGTTTTCATTTTCATTTTCAGTTTCCAACAATTGGAAATGTGTAGAAATGCTTTGTTGGTTTTTGTGCGAAAATTGAGAATATGTTTGGATTAGTTGTTTTCAAATCTAGGTATATAAGTGTGAGAATGTTGAATATAGGTATATGTATTTTTGATGTGACAGATGACTAAATTGATTGAACATGTAAAATTATAAAATAATCAAAGTGAGTCTTGCCATTCGAAATAATTTTAATTGATTTGAAACAAGAAAAGATATGTTGACAAGATAAGACAAGTATGACAAACCCATGTGACCTATAATTTCAAAAAATTGAGAATTAAAATAGGAATGCATTTTCAATGAAAATGGCTTGACCAAACAAAATCCCAACTACCCAAATAGTGAAAAGTGGAAAAAATCTCATTGAAAACACAACCAAACGGGCCCTTAGATTTCAAAGGTCGCAACAGATTTTGATTTCAAATTCTACAATTCTTCTAATTCTCGAGCAACAGAATGTAGACCTAATGCAATTTAATAGAAAAATTCATTTACACATCGCACAAGCACAAGAGGACGTTAAGTGCTTCACGGTTCTTACTTGAGCAACACTTTTCCACTTGTTCCTTTTCCGTAGGATTCTTAACCTTTAGCTCTCAATCTCTCCCTATGCCACAAGTGCATTCATTGTGTCCCCATTTGTGAATAACTTCTGCATTCCACATGAAAAGAAAGTTCAAGAGTTTGTGTACAAACAAGAAACAAAAGCAACTCTACACAAATAGAAGGAACATGATTTAATCAACTTTGTGATCATCAATTCCTTGTTTAGCTTAAATAGGCCAAAAAACAATCCATATAAATAGGAAAAAGAAGCTGAGTTCAATCAACACACTTTGCACGATCAGACTCATTTCGCAGCATAATGAGCAAATTATGCCGCTGAATCAACTTATTCTGCAACAAAAATTTTCAAAAACAGCTGCATGAAAATAAGCCAAATCCAGCTGAAAAACTTTTCGGCAGAGTTCTTGAAACAAAAAAGAAAGAAAGGCCGGAAAACATAATTTCAACAACGAATGAGTCTGGGGAGCTGTTCGACCGAACGCGTGTCTCGTGCTCGGTAACGCTCTAACCAACTCGTCTACTAATTGAAGTGCTTGAACCTTTTTTATTCTAGAGAAAGCACTTCCTTATCATCAAAGAAAGGTAGGAAAAGAGAAAAGCACGAATCAAGTTTCCTCTTATAGATTGATTAGTTATTCTTGCTTCAAAAGGTGCTCAAAATTTTGAATTTCAACATTTTTTGTTCTTATTGTCATATTCTATTTCATTTATTAGTAAATTTGAAGGTCCTTTTATATTTTACCATAATACCATAGCTAGGACATAACGGACATTACTTTTCCACTAAATCATACAATAGACCTTCATAAGACAAAGAACGCAATCCAGTTCACAACTAGAAAACTGTAAACATGAAACAGAAAACTAATCTACCAATGCCAATTTCTGCTGTTCCATTTATTAGATTTCGTAATTGTTACTTATGAAACAAGTTGTATAATGGCCTAATTATTTATCACTAGCCCAACAATTGAGAACTTATTTCAAGAAGAAAGTGGTAACGAAAGCTGAGGGCAGTGCATCAGAAGTTGGTTTGGTATTTTAGAAAAATTAAACTACAAGGAGAGACAACAACAGAAAAAGTTCTATGGAGCATGTTACCCAATGCATACAAGTATGCCATAAGACATCAAAGATCAAATGTACCAAATACCTGCCCTTTCTTGGTGGTAAGTTGCAAGACTATTGTTGTTGGCTTTATTTTTCACAGTTGGCAAACCATTGAAGCTAAATAGCAATAACAGGAGCTATGAGATCTATTAGCGATATGGAAGGAAACAAGTTCACATGATTCAAAAAAGATGCGGAACGAGTCACGTATGTCTTATCAAGGATATGTATGGATATATCATTGACCTCTTCTTCTCAAAATTGTAATTTAATAATCTCTACAAATGCAATCGAATTAAGCAACTCAAATGAGGGAGATACTCCACTGCGAAAGTTTATTCCAGCAATGGACATAGCTCGACATTTCCCAGCACCACTTATTATCCAAACTCAATGGGGATCGCTTTTCTTTCTTTTTTTTTTTGCGAATACTGCTCTCTTATTATTTTTTTTCTTTTTGTTGGATTTTTTTTCTTTTTCTTTTAGCTTTTTTTCGGATTTTTTTTCTTGGCGTTCGAATTCTCTAAAACCTGTCTCCCATTGCATCTTTAGGAAACCATTCTTGTAATCTGAAAAAAAAAAAAAAGTAGAAGAGAAGACATCCATGTAAGAAACCCTACCATTTACAAAATGATTGCTGCGGCACAACAGTATGCAGCAGACATAATTAGCAAACAGTAGAATTTCTCCTGTGGAAACGGAATTCTGCTGCATATTTTGATGCACCATAACTAGAACTCTCGTGATTCTGCTGCTGCAAAATTGAACTTCTGCTGCAACACAATTCAATTGTGTAGGAGAATCCAATTAAACATCCTTAATGCACAATGGAAATATAAGATTTGAAAGGTTCCAACAGAATTTGATTTTGTATTATGCAATTTTCCTCTAATTCTGCTGACTCGATGCAATTTAACAGAAACAATCCATTTAAAAAACTTTGAGATCATCAACGGCTTGTTTAGCTTCCATAGGCAAAAAACTATCCATATAAATAGGAAATTAAATCACGTGAACAAAGTGGAAGCTTCTTTCATCATTGCCACCTGCAGATAGTTGTTATCTAAGAATTTTCATGGATCTTGTTATGAGATCTCGTGCCCAAAGCCTTTCGACCTAGCCTTGTCATTCACCTCCAAGGCTACAACCGGCTCGGTCGTGCTAAGCACCCCGTCCATCCAATGCATGTGATTTTTCGATCGAAACCACTTTTCAAGACCGACTTGTTAATGTCATTCCACATTCAACTTTTAAGACGGGAAATCTATTTGAAATCCTTTTTGAGCTACCTTACTTGCCATCAAGTCCAAACATGCTTATACTTTGAGAAATTATCCATTGTTCACATAAATCTGGAAAGTAGAATCACTTAGCCTTTCTGACTCAACTCATAAGTGTGTCAGGAACACCGTTTTAATCCTTATTCATGTATTAGAGACCGCTCTTGACAACTGTCTACTTCCTTATTGGTGTATTCCCAATATATCGTGTCATTCCCATAGCATCAGGTCCAACATAGCGAACCAACACTTTTGTGTTGCCTACAACAAAGACGTAGGGGATGTCCAAGACATTTGAGCTTTCTCATTAGTTCAACGGAGCTGCGTTTTGAATGGTTTAAGCTTTCTCATCAGTCAACCATGATTGAGTCTCGAACAACTCAAGGTTTCTCATCAATCTCCCACGACTGATTGTTGAACAACTCATCCGTAATATATATAAAGGAATCTAATTCCTCTTATAGAGAATTTCGTGAATAATTTTATTTGTGTCCTGTTTCCCAAATGTCTTAACCTAATTCCAAATGATAGACATTCATACAGTAAACACATTGGAACTCAACCTAACTCCCACTAACCTTAGACTCATTTTATCAAATCATATGCAGTATGATCTTTAACAAATCGAACATTCCAGTTATGTGAAGTTGCAAACTCAGTTTGAAATTCACAATGAATCCTTAGGCTCCAAGCTATTGATTCTGGATGATGTGCCACATTATCCCTCCTTATTTACTATTTGATTATAATCCATTTACTCAGACAACCAAGGACTAGAATATGGTCAGTTAGAGATGGTATTCGAATACGAATGATGCTTTTGAGAAGTTGTATGAAAACCTACTCAGACTGTTTCCTTGACGTGTATAGCAACATCCTACTAACTCAAGTACATTGTAGGACGAGAGTTTGTCATACAATAAGGGCCACTTGTTTTAGTGAAACACTAATCAAAGAAACTGCAGCTTAGTTTGATTCCTTCCTTATCAGAGAGCGGTCAAACATGGTCATTTCAGGAAGAAATTCACTAATTGAAAATCACATTCTCATTTTCGATATTCAAAAGCCTCCAGCTAAATACACACCCTCTCGATCCAATTGAAAGGTAGTTAGTTTGGTTCACCACTCCATGTCTAATTCTTTGAACCTCATCAAAAGGATTTAGACCTGCGAACCCCACACTAATCTTGTGTAATTTATATTACCTACAGACATCACACTAGATCCAATCCAATATGTAACTGGTAATCCATGTTGTCCAACAAAAGCGCTTTTATGTTCTTTCTCCTTCTCAGAAAAAAGGTTTTGCCTATTTCAAGTAGTCTTTGAATCCATCACTCTCTCTCATCCTCAACTTGAAGAGATTAACCTACCAGGACTGTAAACCTCATTCTTGATTATCATTTCATCTTTTATTCAAAGTATCCATAATCTAATTATGAGAGAATATAAAGTTTATGGTTCATCTAGTAGACATGAATTCCATTCAATGTTAAATAAAAACTTTATTGATCAAAATTATTTAATCACAATTGTCTAAGATTAAATGAAAATAATATTTTGATCATGCTAGGTTACATAAACATTATCCTAACATGATCACCACTAATCTTAACTAAGCCCCTAGTCTTTACAGTAATAGCCCCGCTATCGCTAAGCCTTAGGTCTTTCTTGTTTCTACTTTTTTACTCCTCATCACCACATGCAAACCATTCATAGATTATGAATTATTGGTATCCAATACAAAGACTAGAATGGTGATTATACTCAATTAAAAATTTAATCTTCATCAGAGTGGAGCTTAGGACACTCCCTCTTCTAATGGCCCTTCTCTCGGCAATAGTTGCAAATATCATTTGAAATTTTTGACTGATAAACACTATTTCATTTCCCTTTTGCCCCGCCTGGCAGTGTAACAAGAGCATTCGGTCAAACTTACATTGTTGAATAACATGGGTTAATCGGGCCATCAAAATTCAGATCAGACCCTTAGATATGATCAAACTTACATAAAAATACATTTGATAAAGTTTTAGACTTATTGGATATATGGATGTTGAGATATAGTAATCAAAACATAAGAGTAATCATTCAAGGCGTTATACCGTTAAATCAGGCCATGTGATTTTAAATCATATTGTCAGATATAACCTAACGGACACAATCTTATATATATTTAAATTTCGTATGAATCGAGCCCGGATTATAAGATATGATAATTATTGATTAAACTTTTTAATCTCATTATATATATAATAAAATAATAATTGGAATTGTTCAACCATCATCATCATCATCATCATTATTATTATATTATTGTTGTTGTTTTTATTAATATTAATATTGTTATTTTTATTATTATTATTATTATTATTATTATTATAATTTTTAGATTAATTCATAGAAATTACTAATTTGACATAAATTTATAAATAATTAAAAATCATAAGTGAATTACTTGTCAATTTAAAAACTGCATAACGCAATACAAATATATATTAAAATATAACATAAATTTTATATATGCCATATTAAATAATAATTGTAATTACAAAAAATATTATAATTTACTTAGTTGTTGATTAAATTTATTTTTGTATAAAGATTAAATGTATAAATAAAAGTACCATAATTTATTATTATCCAAAATAAAATATAAGATATTGATTAATAATTATAATATATATGGTCAATTTTGAATATAAAATTGATCAAATATTAAATATAAAATAAAATATATATTTAAAAATAAAAATATATATAAAAAATAATAATAAGAAGAAGAGCTCGCGAGCTCATGAACAGACACAAGTCAGCTCGAGCTCGAGCTCGATCTCGCTGGACTCAAGCTCAAAATCGCTTCGCGAGCCGACTCAACTCATCTACCACCCCTATTATGAAGTTTGTCTAACAGATGTGAAGCATCATTCTTCATCAAATAAAAATAATTTTTATTGATCATAAACTCAAAACCAACATTGTCCAAAAATCAAATGGAAATGATATTCTTGATCATGCTAGGTACATAATAGCAATCTTTCAACTATATCCTAACTTGATCACTAATAGCTAAGTGGACTATCCCTACAGCTTCACCAACAACACCTTTCCATCGCCACGTTCAGGACCACCTTGTCTTTACTTAATTATCTGCTTCTTTCCAGCACCTGCAAATTATTGCAGATGTGAACTCCATAGCCAGTATCCGATACCCAAGAAGCAAAGTTAGTTATCATGTTAACCTCAATAAAAATTGTACTTGCACTGGTGAGGAGCTTGGGGCACTCCCTTTTCCAATGGCCCTTTTCTCGATAATGCATACAGACATCATTTGGCCTTATTAACTTGGAGCTCACCTTCCCTTTATCTTTTCCCATCCCCATAGGGGCAACAGGAGCTCAAAGCGCTTGCAGCGGCTTTTGCCTTATCATTTTTTCTCTTCCAATGTTTGGCCCCTTTGCCTTTCGCTTTAGAGATCGAAGCCTCCCCGACCAACACCGACGCTGCAGACTTTTCCGTCATTATCTTGTATTGGACCAACATGTTAATCAACACGTGCATGGTCTGCTCAAGTCCATTCATGTTGTACTTTACGACAAATGGGTCGTAAAATATATATTTCTGCAATTAAAAATTGAAATAAAACCATGCATTTATAGAAAATTCAATTTTCAAAATCTGCATAGATATCCATAATTTGAAAGCAAAATTAGTACATATTTTCTGAACAAATAATCATGCTTCAAAGTCATAAAACATGCTTTCGGAAAGCAAATTAAACACGTTTTTCATACTCAACACATAATAACATGTTAATGCTAAAGCCACAACACCGAGCCGGGCTCTGATACCACTGAAAGAATCAGTATGGCCCGAGACTTCAATGGAAGTGTGAAATAGAAAATTTAAAATCGATGCAAAGGGGTGTTCCTTTTGAAATTCTCGGGCTTTTGGTGTTAGTCAAAAGCATAATAATAAACATATAAACACGCTAGGAAAGTGGCTAGAGGATGAAACAAAAAGCATAGAAGCATAACATGAAACTTTACCTTTTTGTTTATTTAGAAAAGTAGCAAAGTGCGCTATTTTCTTTATTTCTCCTATTCCGTTCATTATAAAATTTAAATTAGAATTTCTCTAAGTTGTCCACACCACATAATAGAAAAGATATGATTCTTTTTCTATTGCTAGATGAACAAAAAAAAGAAGAAAAATAACTCCAAGCAAACACTATTGTTTAGTGCTTTTGGATTATTTTTATATTCTAGCTTGAATTCAATTCAATATAGAAAAAAGGGTGAATAATTTTTGGAGAGAAAATTGAGAACAAATCTATTGCTTAAGAGGAGGTTATGCTGGATATGCGTGTAGTTTTGTATATTACATACAATTGACTTCAAAATTCAATAACTACTAAGTATCCCTCCAAGGCAACCTATACAACCACATGCATATAACCTACAACCGTGATGAAATAACTCCTCCATCATCTTTATCATGGTGAGGACTTTTCAACTCCTTCTTAACTTGCTCCAACTCAATCAAATGGGATTGGAAATCAAATATGCATCAAGCTTGATTTAATCAAATCAAATCAAGCCCAACCAAAGTTCATTGGACAATAATTAAATAAATTATTTTTAGCCCAACTAAGTCCAAAGATTTATTTAATTCAATTAAATAAATCTAAGCCCAAATACTAATTAATTGATCCAATCAATTCATTAAATCAAATCTAATAAATTAATCCAATTAATTTAAAGTGTTAAGCCTAAAAATTGATTAATCCAATTAATTAATTCTTGAGTCATCCATGAAATGAATTATTAAATAAATGATCCAATCATTTATATATTCTCCTTGAATTAATTTAATCCAATTAAATTTATTCGTTTCTTCTCATTCCAAATTAATTCCACCAATTCCATAGTGATGTGTGTGTGACTCTTTAGGTTCACCCTCAGCTAGACATGGGCTTGTGTCCAACACAATGATTAATTAAATCCAATTTAATTAATTTATTTTCAATCAACCATTAATCAGAAATTTCCATCACCACGGTGGCCGTCTAGCAACGGTCCATGACAGTAGAAGCTAGGTGAATGTTGGCGTGACCATTTTAGGCTCCCGAGAACCATACGGGTACGGTTCTTGCATCATGCATCTCCTGATCTAAGTCTAAGGCATGAAATTGGACATCGGTTCCCATCTTGGACTAGACATTATGCTCAATAACTCGAGATGCGTTTGCTCTATTGGTTGACGTAGGAAACCATTCCCTACTCAACCAATCATTGTGGCCACAAACTCTAAGAGCACGAACCATCTCAGAGCGAATAAGAAACTCGACTGTCATATATTGACAGGTGACAGATTCTATCTTGAAATCCACCGTCCTTACTAAATAATTTGATTGAACTGAACAAGACTTGTAATGACCACATCCAAGATACGGTCATCTTTCGTCAAATTCAAGATACGACCATCATAAGCATGCAACTACCATGGTTCTCAAGTCCAAGGACTAATCCCTTACTATCGGAGCCAAGAAGATCTAGTGATACCGACCAAGCCTCCAAGACTTCCATATAACGACTTTTCCCTACTCAGTTCAGTCGGCTTGACAACTTGTCAACCACCCACTAACATTATATAGACGTCCAACGTCTGTCACCGATAAAACACGACACTCATCTAATGAATGCAATTTTAGTGCAAGTCTCAATAGGACTCTCGATGCCCAGTCTCGAGGTCCTCGACTTGAAATATTTCAAACCTAACTATCAAATGTTGGTTTCATGGTCACCATCTAATGTGGAGCCCAACTACATAGGTTGCACAATTTGGTTTGTGGGTTTTGTTGTGATGTTAAGCCTATAAGCATAATCAGTGAGCACAACAAATACAATTGCCAAATATTGTACACTCACTTTATTCATAAATAATGTCACAATTACACCGAAATTGTCATAGCAGATTACATAAAGACCAATTCAATTGACTTTTTGGTCACCTATTCTAACAGTATCTATTACCATTCTTGACCATGAGATCCCCAAGATATTTTTCCTCACTGTTTTCACGTGATTCTGAGGATACAAAAAAAATCACATTACTTGGTGTTAGACCCGACCCATCAATCGGATCATAGCATAAACTATTGCCCCCCTACTACTTGTGAGACAAAGAAATACGTGCATATTTACTTCGTTCACAATAATAGTATAGCTTCATTTCAGTCCAAACGTGTCACGACTCGTGAGATCATGTATGGTGAAATTAGCTTCCTCACTATATTATTGTGGATGGAATGTAGGGAATAACAAACCTTTATTTATTTCTATTTTTACGGTCTAATATTTTAATCTTGGTCCAACCAAGTGAGAGTTATTTATTTATATGATCAAGACATCATCACATATTAGTTTTGCATGCATAATATTCTGAATACTAAAATCATTAATTAAAACACGTTGCACGCAAAAATAAAAGCCTAGTACGCCCTGTTGGATGATCACAAGTCTAAATCTATGAGACCCACTGAGCCCACAGTGGATGATCACAACTTATTAAGAGAAACCCATTCAAATTAATTTTAGTAATTTAATTTTTGGAAATATATAATCTCATCCAAAAATTAAATTCACCAAAATTAAATATTTTAAAAAAATATGCAGAATATTCAGAAAAATAAAAAATTTTAAAAAATAGAAAAAAAATGATACAGATGACTGACCAAGAGCAAGGCTTACCAGTCCCAGCAGCGCGCACGCAGCCCGCAAGCAGCAACTGTCTGCAGTATTTTCAATTTTTTTTCTTAAACTTCTCTTTCTTTTCTGCAATTTATGAAACAAACAAGAAATAATTAAATCCAAAAATTCCAAATTTTAAATTTCTCATGCCCAAAATTATATGCCAAATAAAAACACATAAACCCTAGATTAAGATATGTAATTAAACACATGAGTCATGCTCCCAAAACCAACTAAAAATATGTAAACATGTTAATTCATGCAATACACGTAAGATTCTAGGCTTAGAAATCAAACCAGGCTCCGATGTCCTAAAATCAAAAAATAACAATTAAAGCATGCAATAATTCCCTATCAAGAGTTGTACCCTTGATCTATTCCTAGGGGTTTGGTGTAAAAGATGAAATAAAGACCATGAAAAGCACAAGAAAAACGAGAAGCATAAACAATAAATGGAATTACCCTCATTGTCTATCTTGCTCGATACAAAAGTTGATTCCATTCCATTTTTGGATTTGTCACTGTGACATCTTGATTTGGAGATCCTTCAAAGAATGACACACAACCACTAAGAGATGTGGAGATTTCATGCTAGTAAAACCTCCACAAAAAGTGCAAAGAATGAACAACATTATTTATTAACATTTGATCCTTTGTCTCTCTTTCGATCTCTAAGATGTTGAGAGAGCTTTTAGAGAGCAAAAAGCAGAAAACTTTAGTGTGAAAGTGTTTGCAGCAGCTACTGGTCGGCTATGAGGGTTATGGAGGCTTTATATGTGACCTAGTCACAAGATACCAAGGAGTCTTGACCTAGCAAGACTACAACAACCATCAACTACCCTTAAAGCCACAACACACCGAAGGAGGAGCTTTGGCTCCTTTTTAACCTAGCCAAGGTCTAACCAAGGTTTTGGGCTTGTATTTTAATGGTCCAAGCTTAATTAATTAAAATTAAATGAAGTCTACATTTAATGGATTTCAAATGGAACCTAGTTTAATTTAAAAGTCCAACATTGAAATATCTCTCATATAATATGTAAATCTAATTTATAATCAGATCAAGTTCAAGAAAATTAATTCAATAAATTTTAATGGCTAATTTAAAATTCTAAGTAATTAAATTAATTAAATTATAAGTCATCCATCCAATGGATTGGTCTAAATAAATGATCCAATCATTTATTCTCTCCAAAAATTAATTTAATATAATTGAATTCATCCGACTCTTTTGGTTAATTCCAAATTAATTCCATCCCATTATAGTAGTAGGGTGTGACTCTTCATATTCACTCTCAGCCAGACTTGAACGTGTGTCACCAACACAATTAATTAAATCTAATTTAATTAATTATTTTCAATCATCCCAAAATGGAAAATAGCCAGTTACAAATGGTAGCCGTCTAGCAACGATCCATGACACTAGCGACTAGGTTAATAGCGGTTTGAATATTCAAGTTCTTAATCCATACTAATACAGTCTTACTGTCTCCTGACATTAGTCTGGGGCATGTAATTGGGTGTCAGTTTCCATCCTTGACTAAGCAACTGTGATTCATACTCGAGGCGCGTATACTCTACTGATCCGTTTTAGGAAACCTATCCCTGATCGATCAATCGATTTGGCCAAATACTTTTAGTGTCAAACCATCTCAAAACACATACGAGAACTCATTGTCATATATTTCTAGGAGACAAATCCTCTCTTGGAATCCGTTGTCCTCGCCACATATACCGACTGCACTAGATAAGGCTGATAATGACCATGCCTCATGACACAGTCACCTCTCGCCATATGTTAGATACAATCATCGTATGCATGTGACTGCCATGATTATTCAAGTCCGAGGACTAATCTCGTACTATTAAAATTGGGAGTCATACCGACCAAGCCTTAAGAGGCTTCCATATGACGATTACCTTAAGTCAATTCAATCAATCGATTATGTTGTCAACTAACCCACTAAAACTGCACAGACGACCTAAATCTCCTACCGAAGAAAGATGGCTGCAGTACTTAGTGCAAGTCTCTATAAGACCCTTAATGCCCTGTCTGAGGTCCTCGACATGGAACATTTCAGACCGACCCTCAATAGTTGGTTTCATGGCCACCAAACATATGCGCAACCAAACTCCATGGGTTTAATCTTTTGGTCTTTGGGTATTTCATTGTGACATTGAATTACGTTCAATATCAGCGGTAAGTACAATGAAACACACTGCCAACTTGATGAATTCTTACCATATTCATAGAAAAACAACATCGATTTATTTCAAAATGCATATCCAAAACTTCACACAATCACAACATTACTCTCGGATTTCATGCTTTTACCTATTTGGAGTCCATCAAGATTCCTCTACTCTTGGCTCAGATCTCTAGCCACAAGAGGGGATAGTAACTAGAGAAGCAATCGAGACGCAGATCCTGGCAACCTGCAGAAGCAGACTCGAGTAGCTGGGAACGGAGGCACAACACTCATTAAGATGGTGCAAGTGGCGGGACAAGACATTGGGTGTGGCAGGGAATGCCACAGGTCGTGGGAACGGCGGTGAAGATGGTGGAAGTGGCAACGATGTCTTCACAAGGGAAAGAAAGGGAGATTTTGAAGGGATGAATTCACAATGGAAAAAAATGGAAAGCGTTGCGATTTAGGGATTTTGGCGTGTGATTCAGAAAAACTACTTTTACATGCTTGATGTAATTTAGAATTTTAAATCTAAAAAGAAATATTTAATAATCAAAAAGTTGGAGGTAAAACACGTTTAATTTTGGAGTCAAATGCTTTTGTAACTCCCAACGAATATTTGTAATAAACACTTCAAAATGTCATCATTTCATGCACTTTTTCTTATTATAAGATATGATTCTTTTGTAATAAAATAAAATCATAGCATAAAATAAAACGATATCAGTTTAGTTGGAATTTTTGCTACATGGAAAAATTGTAGTAAAAAGCAGGTTTTGTTACGGGCTTTTTAGGGTAACAAAAAAGTTGGTAGCAAAAAGCATATTTTCTTATAGTGTGATGAGGAGCATAAAAGGATGTTGGACGTCCCCTATGTTTCGTCCATAGATAGCATTCAATAGTCTGCGTAGTTTAGCAGGCCTGACGTTGGTTACGCCTTCAGTTGATGACCAGATATCTAGAGTTTACCCGGGCGACATACTGGAGTGCAGTCAAGACAATATTTAAAGTACCTAAAAAGGCGTAACGATATGTTCCTAGTCTATGGTGGTGGAGAGTTGATACCGAAAGGTTATAGCGATGCTACCTTCCAATCTAATGACGATGATGCCAAATCACAGTTAGGATTTGTATTCAAGCTTAGCGGTGGTGTGGTGGCATGGATGAGTTCCAAGCAAGATACCAAACTGATTCCAGCATGAAAACAGAATGCATAGTAGCTTCAAAAGTAGCTAACAAGGCGGTTTGGATGAAAAACTACATTCAAGAATTAGGTGTACTGCTTAGCATTGCCGAACTAGTAGTTATCTTATGTGATAAACATATTCTTAGATGATACCATCTGCTTAGAGTGATGGTAGGTAGAGGTGACGTATGGATGGACTGATTCAACTTAGTAGAAAATACAACAAATCCGCTGACCAAGCTCGTGTCACCGATCTCTCATGCACAACATCTTGTGAAGATGGGTTTGGTGCAGATGAGTGATTGACTTTAGGTCAAGTGGGAGATTGTTAGAATAAGTGACTAGAAAGCTAATTAGATTGCGCTTTTCTAATCTATTTTTGACAAATTTGATGTAATATAATATATATTATTTGAATAAAAGTAGTATTCAATCTATGAGATGATTCTTTGTTGTGTTTACTAAATTATGTTAATGATTTCTTAATTGCACAACAAAGTCGTAGACCAAAGGGATAAGTCGAATAAGTTGGGTTGCGCATTGGATGGTAACCATGAAACCAACTTCTGTGAATTGGTCTGAGACATTCCAAGTTGATGACCTCGAGACAGGACATCAAGTGTCCTACAGAGACTTGCATTAAGTGTTACAGTCTTGTTTCGTCGATAGGAAACGTACGTTGTGTATGCAATACTTACTGGATTTATTGGCAAGGTCGTATATTGACTGAGCTGACTCACAGAAATTGTCATATGGAAGTCTCTTAAAGCTTTGTAGATATGACTAACATTCTTGGCTTCGATAGTACATTAGTTCTCGGACTCGAGGAACCATGACAATCACATGCACATAATGGTTGTAGCTTGGATTTGGCAAGCAATGTCTATCTCACGACATACAATCATTATAAATCTTATCTAGTGCAGTCAGAATGTGTAGTGAGGACCTAAGTTCGAAGAGACAATCCGTCCCATATCAGTATCATGACAATGGTATCTCCTGTACGTTCTGAGACACGTTTTTCCCTGAGAATCTGTGACCACAAATAGGTTTTCCCTTGACAATGCAATTGGGTAACAAGAGGTCTCAAGTTATTGAGTATAGATGCCAAGTCCAAAATTGGAATCGACGTCCAATTCCATGCGCTAAACTAATACCAGGAGACGGTCATGGAATGACCTTACTCTCTGAGTTGCCTAAATGTTAATCATTATTCACCTAGCCCTAGTACCATGAATTGTTGCTAGATGACCACCCATAGTGACGGGCTATTTCTAATTATGGGGTGATCGAAAATAATTAATTAAATTAGATTTAATTAGTTGTGTTGGGAACATACTCAAGTCTAGTTGAGGTGAACTCAAAAAGTCACACTGTAATCACGGCACTATGATGGAATTAATTTAGAATTTTTTCTGGAAGGTAGAGATTAACTTATCTGCAAAATTAATTTCTTAGAGAGAATAAATAATTGAATAATTTATATAAAAATCTATGGGTTGGATTTTTTCAAAGATTAATTAATTTGATTAACTAGCTTTGGGTTTTAAGCCTCCTAAATTAATTGATTTAATTTAGTTGGGTTTAATTTAATTTCTGAATTGATTTATTAATTAAATGAGAGAACGGACTTGGGTCTTTTCATTTGATTAAAGAACTTAAAGTAATAAACTTAAAATTAAAATGGATTTAATTTAGGTCCACTGGGCATGAGCTTGATTTCATGGAGCCTAGTCCACTTTATACCAAGCTCATGACCTGATTTGACCTGATATAGGTCAAATGACATGTTGGTTGATTATAGGAGAGGCTATGCACGAAATTTGGGACTTGAAAGGCTGAAACTTTAGGTTAGGGTTTGTGAAAAGAGCAGTTGGAAAAGCTACGTCTTTCTAGAAGTTTTTTGGCTAAGTCAAAAACACTATCTCTCACCCACAATACACACATGTTTTTGACCTCTCTTTCTCAAAAATCAGCCATTCTCTCATATCTCTCCATACTTATTCCTTTGGTTCATCTAATCAAAGAAGGAACGAAATAAATCGAAGCCATTAACTCATAACATGTTCTTCATTTTTGCCTTTCCTTTCCTAATCGTGCTAGTTTTTATAGGAAGGACTCCTTAGTGATTATAATGACTGATTTAGAGGATTTCAAGGTTGAAACCTCGTGGACAAATATCGGGTTGTCAACGGAGAAACAGTTGTAGCCTGTTCAAGAAAACGATGAGGGTAAAGTTTACTTTTTTCCTATTAGCCCCTCTTGCTTTTTTATTTTTTGTGTAATTCTTGGCCTATGTTTATTTTATGTACACCAAGCGCCTAAGAAAGATCAAGGATACTACCCTTGATTGTGTACTAATATGCTTTAATTCGATTTATTTCAATTTTTTGCACTTCTATTGCGCTTCCTGAGTTGATCCACTTCCTTCAGCATGCGCGCATGGGGCCACACACTGCCTGTGAGGAGATGCGCGTAGGCGCCCTTATGCAGGCGTTGGCCTGCACGCGGCCAACTAACTGTTTTGGTCCATTTTTCCCCCCAAAAAATTAGAGTTTTTAATTTTTTTTTTTTTTGCAATTTCTGAAAATTATGATTTTGGCTAATTTAATTTTGGTTAAATTGGATTTTTTTAAAAATTAAATTTGCCTAAGATTAATTTAAAAATCATTTCCAAATTAAAAAAAAATATAAATTGGATGTACGAGGAGTAATCTATTGTTTAATTGCAGTATTAAATATGTACTTTTCTAGAAATAATTGTGTTATGATAGTAGATATCATTTTTATAATGCAAGGTATGTGTTATATGCGATGCATGTTTATTTTAGAAATAAATGTGTTATATTTGTTAATTGGATTTATAATGGAGATGGTCACAAAGCCCATGGCTTATGTGTATTGTTTTAATTTATGTTAGGTGGGGCCTGCGAACCTCTTATTTTATCTCTCGTTTTTAACCTTAAAATAATAAAGCTTCCTTCTCTTTGTACTCCTCCCAACTTTTGATTGGAATTTCTTATTTAATAATAAAGTAATGAGAGTAGATAGTAGGTGAGGGTTTTTTTTTATTTTTTGTAAATAAATATAGAGAAGACAAGCCGAAGGTGATGAAAGCCCATGGAGGAGGCTATTGAATGACCCACAGAGGATCTAAAGTGAAGAGGCGTGATGGAGCCTACGATCGAGAGCCCAAGAGAATAAAGAGGAGATACAAGGTGCATTAGGTTGACAATGGCTTAAATTCTTGTAATAGTGTAGGCCTACACTATACTGACGATTAATCCACTGCAGGCTCAATGGGTTGTATAGGATTGGGCTTGTGATCATCCAATAAGGGTGTGCTAGGCTTTTATATTTTATGTGTGATGCATCTATTTATTATGAAAAACTGCATCCATTGGATGGATGTGGTGCCTAGCATGGTCGAGCTAGTAGTTGCCTTGGAGGCAGATGACTAGGTTACGGCGAAAGCATTTCGACCCAAGATATCATCATAGGATCTATGAAAATTTCTTAGATAACCACCATCTATAAGTAGCTATTGGTAGTAAAAGCTAATAGACGGTTGGACCGTGTTACTTTGGCAAAAAATTCAAAAAGAGAGGAAAACTTCATGGCTCATGACTACACCAAGAGAGAGGGAGAGGCAAAAATAAGATTAGGAGAGAGTTTTGTGAGATAGTGTTATAGTGTTCAGAAGATCTAGTCTTTTAAACTTTCACACAGACCTCCACAAAAGAGGCACTACTTGTGGATAATAAACCTATTTGGCCAAGTGGGACTGTTATAGAGATCCTGCTTGACCACTCCTCTTTCCAAAAAGGGTGCCCTAGACTTGGTTTGATCCAAATCTGATTACGATTTGAATATTTGAATCTGGCCTCTTTTAATCTATCCAACAAATTAGTCGAACCGAATAATAATCTATTGAGTTTATTATTTAATCCAATTTAATCAAGTCCAAATAATTAATTAGTCCAACTAATTAATTTAAGCCCATCTGCACTAGTTAATGAATCTGATCCATTTATTAGATAAGCCATCTACTAATTTATTAATGAATTCAATCCACTAGTTATTTATCTCCAACCTATTTTAAATTAATCCAGTTAATTTAAAAGGTGAAACCCATAATTTAATTAATCCAATCAATTAAATTCTTGGACTATCCATCCAATGGACTATCCCAAATAAATGATCCAATCAATTATCTCTCTCCCTGAATTAATTTAATTCAATTAAATTAATTCGCATCTTTTTGGAATCAGTTCAAAATTAATTCCATCACATCTAGAATTTTTTATGCGTGACCCTTTAAATTTACCCTCAGCTAGACTTGGACTTATGACTAACGAACTAATTAAATCTTAGTTAATTCATTATTTTCGGTTATTCCATAATAAAAAATGACATTGACCATGGGTGGTCATGTAGCCACGATCCATGATACTAGAGGCTAGGTGAATGTTAGTATGAATATTAGGATCCGAGTCTTATACGGGTATGGTCCTACTGTCAACCGTCTCTCAAACTTAGTTTAGGGCATGGAATTGGGTGTGGGTTCCCATCCTTGTCTAAGCAACTATGTTTCATACTCAAGATGTGTTTACACTATTGATCCAATCTAGAGAACCCATCCCTTTGGCCAAAAACTAGTTGAGGGTGAACCTATAGAGTCATACAAAGCACCACTCAAGGAAGTAATAAAATTAATTATGAATTAGTTCTATAAGAAATGTAGTAATTTTAAGAGTTTAAATTAATTCAAGAGATTAGATGATGTGATCATTTAAATGGGAGTACCCATGTGATGGGAAGCCCAAGATTTGATTAATGAGATTAATTAAATTTGAGTTAGGTCTAATTAATTTGATAAGATCAATTTTATGTGAACAGGATGAATTAATTAATAGGATCAATTAATTAGAGTTTTTAATTTGGCAACTTAATGAGATTAAATTAACTGGGTTAGGCTCAATTATTCGATGGATTAATTAACTGGGCTATAGGCTAGGATTTATTTGATAAGATCAAATAAATTCTATTTGGACTTTCAAGAATTGATTGTATTAATTTTACGGAAGCCCAAGCCTATGGGTTTAATTTATTTTAGAATTAAACCCAATAAGATTATATTTATGCAGCCCTAGCTTGAATATATATATTTATATGTGATATACGTATATATCTGAGGTTGTAAAGATGAGGGACTTATTGCTTGAGTACTTATGATACTAGTAGGTAGTGTACTATGGGGGCACACATTGTACCTATTTTTTACTGACATGCAGTGTATACATGTATACACACCAGTACATAAGATGTCTCTTGTGTGTGTATAATGTATCGGCTTGTGTATATGTCATTGTGTATATGACACAAAAGACAATACTTCTCGCACACTTATCATCTTGACAACTTTCTTCTCCTTATTCTCTCCATTCTTGTTCTTCTTGAACTAGCTTTAAGTTAGAGCAAGGTCCTCTTAAGTTTGATATACTAAGTTAATAGTATAATCAAGTTTCTTATACTAGATACATTTTACCTCTATCAAGGTCTGGTGTAGACCACCTTGTGTTATAGTGTGTGTTTAATGTAGAGGCCTTGTTAGTCTTTATGTGAGCACACGGTTAGAGGAGAAAAGTTTGAAAAAAGTCTTCAAATCAAAAAGGTAAAAGACTTAAATATGCTTATTATAAGTTTAAGATTTAAATATCCTTATTTTCATACTTCCATCGCGTTCTTGCCAAGTCCAGGTCATAGCGATTCTTTCAGGATTAATGGACCGATGACCCAATATGCATCTATATTTGAGATATAGTTTGAGTCTTCCAAATACATATTGGGATAAGGACTCCTCTCAGATAAACCCTATCCGGGATAGGGTTTTTAGTCTTCCAATTATGTATTGGGATATGAACTCCTCTTAGGGATAGGGTTGTGTACACCTATAAATACGAAACATGGTTGTAATTAAAGGCATACAACACAGACAAATTTGATACATAATAAGTTGATCACAATAATCTCTCCCTCCCTCTCTCCCTCTCGCTCTTTTTCTCTCTACATTCTTCCTTAAAGCATCACCATAGACTCCTTGGATTTGAAGCGTGTAAATGAGTGGGTTACTCTAGTAGTAATCCACCAAGGCGAGTAAGGATGTTCGTGGTTGGCACAAGATCTGGAGCAAGATTCAATGTGAGGTGACCTCGCATCAACGAGAAAGATAATGTGTTCATGATCTCTAACAAGCATAGGCTTGTAGACGAGGCTAATTCGTATGCATGGATCGACATGCTTAGTCTACTTAAGGGTAATTTGATCCACAATTATGTGCCTATAAGATTAACATCTGCATGCACATAATCATTTGATTATATGCAAGATTTATTTGTGAGATAATATATGAGTTATCGATTATTATTTTCCAACAGGAGCAATAGCGCAAGCCAAATGATAGAGATCTCATCACCGATCCAATTATATTCTTATACGCTAACATTTTCTCAGAAAGATGGTAGGTAAGTGATGTTCCTATGTCATAGATCAATCATGCACAACACCTTGGGAAGATGAATTTGAGGGATGAGTGATTGCCTTTAGGTCAAGTCGGAGCTTGTTAGAATAGCCGACCATAAATTCAATTAGATTGGAGTTTTGTGTAATCTATTTGTCAAATTTAATGTAATGTAATATTGTTTTGAATAAAAAGTAAATATTCATTTGAATCTATTGTAATTTGTTGTGTTTACTTCCTTATGTTAAAATTATCTTAGTTTATGTGAATTGGTCTAAAGTGTCCAAATCGAGCACCTCGAGATAGAGCATCAAGTGTCTTATAGAGATTTTATTTAACTAATCAGCTATGTTGGACACTAAAACCCAAGTCTAGTTGAAGGTGAACCTAAAGAGTCACACACAAATCACCGAGCAAGAAAAGAAAATTAATTGGAATTAATTTCGGAACGTGTGAATATTTGAACTATTTATATGTGGGATGATTCATTGGATGGATCGCTCAAGATCAAATTAATTAGGCTTAGCTTAATTAATAAATTTGATTTATTAATTAGAGATGTTTTGAGGTTATGTCTTTAATTGAATTAAATGACATTGAGCTTAATATAGTCTAGATTTTATTAAATTAAATGTAATTAAATTCATTGGGCCTTGGATTTAACTTAATTAAATGAAACTCTATCCATTAAATTAAGGCCCATTGGCTATAGGGTTGACTTTCATTGTTGGAAACTAGAGTTGAGCAAGTTGCAATTATAAAAACTGCAACTTGGATATATATTATTCCTTCTATATGGTATGATTGGATCGTACTATGTAGAGAGAGCTTACGTTATAAGATTGAGTGGGATGTATTTAGATAAATTTCCACTTTCTTATACAAATCATATATATGTATCATATACATCATAACACACAACTCCAACCCCAGTACCACAAGGATTAGGCTGCCCATTCTCTCCCTCTACTCCACAAATTCTCTAACTCTCTCTGATCTAGTATCAAGTGTAGAGATATTGAGAATTATGATAAAAGCGAATACACTAATTCATAGTTTGATTCTCTTGATCATTTCAAAAGAAAAACTGGCTTTGATTTCCTCTAGCAAGGAGGTGAAATTTATCTCCTCTGGGTGTGGTGTGGATAATCTTTATAGGACTTCTTCTTTAGAGTCTAAGGTGAAGGGGTCGAATACGATTTGTTGGTTGAAGCTAAAACAAAAAGAGGTAATTTTCATTTTTACATAACATATCTTTTTGTTCGTTTATCTATAGCCTAGTATGTATGGATTTGTCATTTTATTTCAATTCAAATACTATATTGATTGTCTGGGAACATCAAGGGTACACCCTATGGTTGGATCAAGTTTATTTTATTTGCACATTTATCTCTTTGTTCACACTTCCGCTGCACGTTCTTGGGCTGATCACTCCCTTCAAAAACTAACTATGACAATTGGTTGAGATACGTGAGTATAGTCCTCGATTTCGAGAACTAGTGTAACACCGCCTTCGCTACAAGGGCTATATCTACCCTAACTATCATACTTATAGTAATCCCTGTGTTCATATGTATACATTTGCACATAACCATCTAATCAATTTGCATACGTAATCCCAACACGTCATAATAGGTATTATCAACCCACAACATTATATATAAATATACATATCACACACCACAAAGTGATTCGTCATAAGTAATCCGTACGCTTATATTCTCTCTGAAAATGTGATTGTACTCTAACTGACAAAGAGGAGAAAACTACATACTGGCCCGACCTGCCTAAGTATAGCGCGTAGACCTACTCCTCAACAGTCAGACACCTCAAAGTATATTCCTGAATGAAAATGTCAGCAGAGGGATGAGTCTGCCACTCAATAAGCAAATAACCAGCCCTATCTATATATGTATACCAGATATAACCTCAAACAAGATAAATAGGCAAGATGCATAGAATATATAGTCAATTTACTTCCACATAATCATCTTTATTACACCACATAGCTATCTCGCAATAAGATAATCAAATTAAACTTCTCTTTTCCTAGTTTGCTTACCAGAAGGTGATATTGTGTTTTTCCCGTCAACTCAATCTCACTGTTATATAAGTTCAAGTGAATTCCCTTGACAACCGGCTCATCAATCTCATTTCGCATCATAGCTCTTTTATATCGCAGCGTCGCTCTTTTCATATCACATCTTTTTCATATCGCATCAAAGCTTTTTTCATTTTATTTCTTTCTCATATCGCATCAAAGCTCTTTTCATTTCATTTTGCCTTATAGGCTTTTCAACACATCAAGGGGTATTCACGCCACAATTATATCCAATTTCCACCACTCCCTCATTTTCACATATCACATTCTTGTAAGCAACTAGTAACGTAAAACAATATATCAACATATTCTTATTTGCAGATATCCACAATACATCAAACAACAAACATAATATTTCAATGCATTTCCTCATTCCACGTACATAATACCGTCAATCAAATCAAATCATCCATCACTCACATACTTTCAGATAAATTATTGTCAGCATAAACCATAAATTCATATAACAGTAAAACCACAAATAAAGGGGACATATATAGATAATACTAATTATTTACTTACCTCGACCTTGCAATGCTTTTATCTATCCAATAGGTAGTGGTTCGGTCTTTTCACTTTACCCCCGTATCCTATAATGAGTTATACCACCACATACGGTTAATATATCGAGAATATCAAATTTCTTTTAAATACAATACTAAATATTATTCATACAATATCTAATAATTCTTTAATATTCCACTTATATCGAAGTACAAATCTTCGTTTTTCCTCTTTATGAACATACCATTTATTAGATATAATTCTCAAAATATTTCTATGAATTTTCTATCAATCTCTCGCTATTATACACTTTAATTACATACAATACGTAGAATTGCATATTTGGTTGACAATTCCGATGGAATTGTATAAATTAGCTATAGTAATATTCAAATCTAATAAATTTAATAATCTACTAACCAACGATATTATTTTTATATCCGATTTGGTATTTAATCCGACACTATTTTAAGTAGCCAAACTCATAAAATATTCCGATTAAATAGTACATTGCTCAATATAAATAATATTTAATAAACGAACTAAATAATAATATAATTATATAAATTAATAAAAATTAAAATAAGAACTTTACCTTCTGCAGCGAGCTATCGAACAGATATGAAAATTGCACAATTTGATAAATATCAAATTGTGAGTAATTGAACTCCCATATATATATATATGTAAGGGTGGAGCGGTGGATGGTGGCCCACCTCCAAATCCTTTTCTCCCCTTAATTCATTCATATATCTATATATATATATATATATGTACATATATTATTTATATATATATAATTTAGTAATATATATTATATGTTATTATTATTATTATTATTATTATTATTTTATTTAATTAAATTTTTATCAAAATACCCATCATGTCCCTCCTAAATTTCTTTAATTAATATAAGTTATCCCAAATATTATAACGAACTCAAATTTAATCCGTTCAAGTTTTATTATATTCCAATTATGACCTATAATTTATTTACTAATCACTAAATTTCATAAAAAAATATCAATTAATCTCCCAATTAGATATTATAATCTTTGGGGCGTCACAACCAGACCTATGTTTGGATAGGTCTCTTCTTTGAACTTTGTCGGAGGACCACACTCGAAGAATACTTGATGTTGAATAAGCAGCATAAAGACAAGAGAAAAGTTCGAAACTTCATACTGGCTTGGATGACTAACGAGATTCAGAAACAGTACAACAAGCATGATGGTGTCAAGTCGATAATGCTCCACATGAAATATATTTTATGCAATACTGAACGATGTTTTAATGTCACATCAAATGTCCACAAATTGTCATTACATCCGTTGGAACTTTTTGCTACATGGTCAAGTCGTTTGACTTGAAGAACATTGAAGCCACCTACCAACTATTGGTGGACAAAATATTTTGCCCCCAGTTTAGAAGAAATGTAGAAGTATATGTAGATGACATGTTTGTAAAAAGCAAAGAAACCTAGGATCATGTGGCAAACTTGGAGGAGACATTCGTCGTTTTAAGAAAATACGTTGAAGCTCAACCCAAGAAAGTGGGCGTTTGGAGTGAAAGGAGTGCGCTTCCTGGATTTCATGGTTACCCAAAGAGGAATATAGGCTAACCCCTCAAGATCAAAGTCATTCTAAACGTGAAGGCACCCTTCAACATCAAGGAGGTGCAAAGACTGACAGGGAGGGGTAGCTGCACTTAACCGATTCATCTATAAATCGGCAGAAAAGTGTCTACCATTCTTCAAGGTTCTTCGAAAGGTAAAAGACTTCAAATGGGATGACTCCTGGAAACAAGCTAAGCCTGTAGAGTTGGTTGCATATAGATTGGTAGTTATGAAGCCACCTTCTAAGGGTTGGCCTCGAATGTTCCAAGTTAAAGACCTCAAGAAAGAGTATCAAGATTTGGAGAGATTTGCGCTAAGTATTGTAGTGTCGTGTTTCATCGACTGAAAATGTAGGTAGTCTATGCAATTTTAGTGGGTTAGGTGGCAAGGTAGTCGATTGACTAAACTGACTCATGGGAATCATCTTATGGAATTATTGAGGTTTTGGTCGAAATGAATAGGATTCCTAGTTTGATAATACAAGATTAGTCCTTAGACCTAAAACGTGAAAATATACAATTTTGTCGTTATTTTTCTATTTTGTGTTGATTATCCTTTGCCACATTATAATGCATGTTTCGTCTGTATGGTTTTTGAGTTTTATTTGCACCAAATACCTGAGAATAATCAAAGGGTACACCCCTTTGATCCGATTTTATTCTGTTTATCGTATTAAATTAATATTATTTC
>NW_011628048.1:78171-81119 GCF_000512975.1 Sesamum indicum
CAAAAGATACGATCTTTACAAGGCTTATCTAATGCAGTCGGAATGTGTAGTGAGGACGATGTTTTTTCAAAAAAAAAATTGTCCCCTGTCAGTATTATGACAATAGTATCTGATAAACGCTCTGAGACCCATTTTCGTTATAATTTGTGGCCATAGTCATTTAACCAGTTGGATAGGTTTCTCTATGACAATTCAGTAGAGTAAATTAGAGGCATCTAGTTATTAAGTATAAATGCCTAGTCTAGGATGGAAATCAACGTCAAATTCTATGCCCTAGAAAAAGGCCTGAGGACCGTAGAAGGAAGGACCTTAATCGTATGAATTCAGGTGCCTAAATGTTTATCATCATTAACCTAGTCTCTAGTGGTATAGGTTGTTGCTAGATGATCACCTATGGTAACCGGCTAATTCTGGTTATGGTATAATTGAAAATAATTAATTAAATTTAATTAATTATTTATATTGAGAACAAGTCCAAATCTAGTTGAGGGTGAACTTAGAGTCAGACTCTGGTCACCAAAATGCGATGGAACTAATTTGGAATTAATTCTTGAAGTTGGAGGTTTATTTAATTGATTAAATTAATTTCTTAGAGAGAATAAATGATTGAATCATTTATATAAAATTCATGGATTGGATTCTCCCAAAGATTAATTAATTAAATTAATTAATTTTATATTTTAAGCCTTTTAAATTAATTAAATTTATGTTTGATTTAGTTTATATATTGGATTTATAAATGAAATGAGAGAGTGGTTTCGAATCTTTAAGATGGGTTAAAAGACTGAACGTGATGGACTTCAAATTATATTGGATTTATTTTTGGTCCATTGACATGGGTTTGATCTATGACAACCTAGTATATCTTAAACCAACCTTGTTTAGGTCAAATAACATGTAGGCTGAATCTTGGAGAGGGTGTGGCCGAATTTTTATCTTTGGAACGCTGAAAATTTTTAAGCAAGGGTTTGTGAAGGGAGAGTTTGGATAAGCTAGGTCTTATCTAGTGCTTTTTGACGAGGTTATCTCTTATAACTCACTCACGAATAGATCTCTCTCTCTTTCTCTCGAAATTTTAGCCTCTCTCTTCTCTCTCTCTCCATCTTGGTTCCTTTAGTTCATCGAATCAAAGAAGGAACAATGAGAAATCTAAATCATTAACTAATAACATATTATTGATTTCTCTCTTTCCTTTCTTTGTCTTGCTAGCGTGAGAAAAAGAGGATATCCATGTGATATTAATGGACAATTTAGAGTATTGTAAAAGGTTGAAACCTCGTGGAGAAAGATTCGGTCGAAAGGGAGATAGTACTTGTATTCGATTCAAGATTAACACGAGAGTAAGATTTTTGTTTGATTTCGGCCTCTCGATTTTTCTTGCTCATTCTAGGCCTATTAGTTTATTTATTATATATTGAATGATTGGGAAAGATCAAAGGTGCACCCCTTGATCTGGTATTTTATGCATTGTTTTAATTATTTTTTATTCTTCGCGCTTGTCCGGCCAATCCACTTCCATCATGTGACTGTCATAATTCTTCAAATTCGAGAACTAATCCTATACTATCCAAAATGAAAATTCCACTCATTCCGACTAACCCCTCAAGGTGATATGGTATTGACCATGGGTGGCCCGATCTTTACGGCGTAGGCTAGAATTGGATAAAGTGGTTCGTGACCTGAGGAATGTAAATAGTCAACCACGTTATATGAACGTGACCTACTACTTAGAACATTCAACCAACCACGAGCATGAGTAAACCAATCCACACAACGACACACTTGGGTCGAGCACGAATTGGAGGCTATGTGAATTTGAATCACCAATCTAATAGACTAGATTGACAAAGCAAAGGTTTCACAAAAGCTAAAACAAGTGTATAACTCTCCAAAGTAAGAGAAACTCAATATTTTATAAACTAGATCAATTCTTGAATATTTCGATCGTATCCCACATGCATGGTTGGTATGTGCCTTTTATAGGCCTAAAACACTTCCAAATTAACCTTTCATATCCCCAAGTGACTCCTTGGTGGACGTACATTCAATACTTGGTCAAAAATAACTAAAAACTATGCATTCTTGGTCATAACCGAGTAAAACCCATGCATGACCATGTGAATCCGAGAATTGGTGTATAAATGCACTTTGAATGTAGTTGAAAGGTCTCTTTTGACCACATGGCTGCACTTGGACGAATTGGGCTCCTATTGTGGGCTTCCTTGGGCTTGAATTAATGAAATTAAGCTCACATGTTGGGCCTCCGATTGTGACTTGATCCCATTAGCAAGGACTAAGTTGGATTGGGCTTGAATTACTTCTTGCATTCTCTTCAACCTTTCTCTTGTCATTGGCCCACTTCCAATGGTTAAATCTTGGTCCATTGGATCTTGAATTTCTTTTGCTTGTTGGACGCCCTTGATATTCCTATCATCCTCCCCTTCTTGAAAAGGAGTCGTCCTCGACTCTTCATTATCTGCATCATAAAAAGGAGAAAGATCAGAAACATTAAAAGTAGCACTTACTCCATACTGACCAGGTAAAATTAAGTTGTAAGAATTGTCATTAATTCTTTCAAGGACTCGGAATGGTCCATCCCCTCTTGGCATGAGCTTGGACTTCCTTTTGTCCGGAAACCTCTCTTTTCTAAGATGCAACCATACTAAGTCTCCCGGTTCAAAGATAACTCGTTTCCTTCCCTTTTTCGCTCAGTTCATGTACTGTTGAGTCATTCTCTCAATATTACTTTTGACCTTTTCATGGATTTGCTTGACAAATTCAGCTATCTGAATTTGCGGTTCATACTGATATGGATTTATCTGAAAGTATATGAGGGATGGATGATTTGATTTGATTGATGGTATTGTGTACATGGAATGAGAAAATACGTTGAAATATTATGTTTGTTGTTTGATGTGTTGTGGATGTCTGAAAATGAGAATATATGG
>NW_011628048.1:81149-85019 GCF_000512975.1 Sesamum indicum
ACTAACGTTTGGGTCAAGTTTCGTCGAATTCTGATAACGTTCAAAATTAAGCTGTTTTGCACGGTTTTATTAAAGCAAGTTTGTCTCCTTTTTATACAAACATGAAGTTATTATTATGCTTAGCAAATTTACCATACAAATTCTTATGTCAAGACCAACGTTTGGGTAACGTTTCGTCGAATTTTGAGAACGTTCAAAATTTAGCTATTTAGGACAGTTTTATTACAGCAAGTTTGTTTTCCTTTTACACAAACTAGTAGTTATTATTACGGTTAGAAAAATTTACCACACAAGTTCTTGGGTCTAGACCAACGTTTGGGTCAAGTTTCGTCGAAATTTGAGAACGTTCAAAATTTAGCTGTTTTGCATGGTTTTATTACAGCAAGTTTGTTTCCATTTTATACAAACTTGTAGTTATTATAATTTAAACTTAAAAAATTCACCACACAAATTCTTATGTCTAAACCAACGTTTGGGTGAATTTTCGTCGAATAATGAGAACATTCAAAATTTAGCTATTTTGCACGTTTATTAAAGCAAGTTTGTTTCAATTGCATACAACCTTGTAGTTATTATAATGCTTAGCAAATTTACCACACAAATTCTTATGTTCAGACCAACGTTTTGGTCAAATTTGATCAAATTCTTAGAACGTTCAAAATTTAGCTATTTTGGACGGAATTATTAAAGGAGGTTTGTTTTCCTTTTACACAAACTTGTAGCTTTTGTTACGGTTAGCAAATTTACCACACAAATTCTTATGTTCAGACCAACGTTTTGGTCAAATTTGATCGAATTTTGAGAACGTTCCAAATTTAGCTATTTTGGACGGTTTTATTAAAGAAAGTTTTTTTTCCTTTTACACACACTTGTAGTTATTATTACTCTTAGCAAATTTAACACACAAATTCTTGAGTGTAGACTAACGTTTGGGTCAAGTTTCGTCGAATTCTGAGAACATTCAAAATTTAGCTGTTCTGGACGGTATTATTAAAGCAAGTTTGTGTTCCTTTTAAACAAACTATTAGTTATTATTACGGTTAGAAAAATTTACCACACAAGTTCTTGGGTCTAGACCAACGTTTTGGTCAAGTTTCGTCGAATTCTGATAACGTTCAAAATTAAGCTGTTTTGCACGGTTTTATTAGAGCAAGTTTGTCTCCTTTTTATACAAACATGAAGTTATTATTATGCTTAGCAAATTTACCATACAAATTCTTATATCCAGACCAACGTTTGGGTCAAGTTTCGTCGAAATTTGAGAACGTTCAAAATTTAGCAGTTTTGCATGGTTTTATTACAGCAAGTTTGTTTCCATTTTATACAAACTAGTAGTTATTATTACGGTTGGAAAAATTTACCACACAAGTTCTTGGGTCTAGACCAACGTTTGGGTCAAGTTTCGTCGAATTCTGATAACGTTCAAAATTAAGCTGTTTTGCACGGTTTTATTAAAGCAAGTTTGTCTCCTTTTTATACAAACATGAAGTTATTATTATGCTTACCATACAAATTCTTATATCAAGACCAACGTTTGGGTCAAGTTTCGTCGAAATTTGACAACGTTCAAAATTTAGCTGTTTTGCATGGTTTTATTACAGCAAGTTTGTTTCCATTTTATACAAACTTGTAGTTATTATAATTTAAACTTAAAAAATTCACCACACAAATTCTTATGTCCAAACCAACATTTGGGTGAAGTTTCGTCGAATTCTAAGAATATTCAAAATTTAGCTATTTTGACAGTTTTATTAAAGCAAGTTTGTTTTTATTGCATACAACTTTGTAGTTATTATAATGCTTAGCAAATTTACAACACAAATTCGTATGTTCAGACCAACGTTTTGGTCAAGTTTGATCAAATTCTAAGAACGTTCAAAATTTAGCTATTTTGGACGGTTTAATTAAAGAAAGTTTTTTTTCCTTTTACACACACTTGTAGTTATTATTACTCTTAGCAAATTTAACACACAAATTCTTGAGTGTAGACTAACGTTTGGGTCAAGTTTCGTCGAATTCTGAGAACATTCAAAATTTAGCTGTTCTGGACGGTATTATTAAAGCAAGTTTGTGTTCCTTTTACACAAACTAGTAGTTATTATTACGGTTAGAAAAATTTACCACACAAGTTCTTGGGTCTAGACCAACGTTTGGGTCAAGACCTTTGGCCATCCATTCTTGGATTTGCCTTTGAATCTCTTTGGTTTCTTCGGGATTGGTACGGTATGCTGGGCGGTTTGGCAAGGATGCTCCCGGAATGAAGTCAATTTGATGTTCTATCCCTCGAATGGGTGGCAAACCTGGTGGCATCTCATCCGGAAAGACATCTTCATAATCCTGCAAAAGAGATGTAACAACACTAGGCAAAGAAGAGGTTAGGTCGTTAGAATTCAACATAGCCTCTTTGTACACAAGTACTATGAGGTTTTGTCGAGAAAATGAAGCTTCCTTGATTTCACTCTTCCTAGCAGCTAGTAAACTCTCTTTCTCTTCTTTTTCCCTCTCCTTTTTCTTTCTTCTCGCAACTTTGCTTTCTTTTTCTCCCTCTTTTGAATCTTTCATTCTTTTTTCACTCTCATTTTCACTTTCTTCTTTTCCTTTCTCTTTCCTTTTCTCACACTCTCTTTTCTTTTCTCTCAAGATTTGATCTTGCAAAATTTGTTTTGGTGTCATCGGATTGAGAGTTATTGATTCTTCTCGAAGCACAAAAGAGTAACGATTTTGGAATCCATCATGTGTTACATGCCTATCAAACTGCCATGGTCTTCCCAACAGTATGTGGCATGCTTTCATTGGTACAACATCACATAAAACCTCATCCTTATATCTTCCAATTGAAAAAAATACCTTTACTTGCTTGGTCACCTTCAGCTCTCCACACTCATTCAACCATTGAAGCTTGTACGGGCGGTGGTGCTTGAAAGTAGGTAGACTTAATTTTTGAACCAATTCAGTACTTGCCACATTGCAACAACTTCCACCATCAATAATCATACTACATACCTTTCTATGAACTTGACAGCGTGTATGGAACAAGTTTTCTCTTTGGCAATTATCTTCCTCCAACATCTGGGCACTAAGGGTTCTTCTAGTAACAAGCAATTCTCCTTCTTCGGCATACTCTCCATCACCATCTTCTTTTGATGATTCCTCTTTGTCGGTGATTTCTTCCTCGGTTTCCAACTCTCCATGATTGTTGAAGATCATTGTACGTCGGTTAGGACACTCACTTGCTATGTGTCATTTTCCTTGGCACTTGAAACACTTTATATCACGATTTCTTGAAGAATTGGGCTCAGGCTGTACCTTTTTGGTAGCAACTTTGTCATCATGTTTAGGATCTGCCTGCTTGAATCTTGATGTAGTAGGGGTGTCTTTCTTAGGGTTGTTCTTCCATGGACCGAATGCCGACGAGTTAGAAGTCTTCCTCAAATGTCCTCTTCGCTTGAGTTGTTGTTCCACCTTGATGGCTTGGTGTACCATCTCTTCAAGTTCTACATAGTGGTGCATCTCCACAACATCGGCGATTTCCCGATTGAGCCCATGCAAGAAACGAGCCATAGTTGCTTCATTGTCCTCTATAATGTTAGTTCGAATCATGGCAATCTCCATCTCCTTGTAGTACTCATCAACACTTTTAGAACCTTGAGTAAGACGTTGGAGATGGTTGTGAAGCTCACGACGATAATAGGATGGAACGAACCTTCTCCTCATGGTTGCTCTCATCTCTTCCCATGTTGTGATGGGACGTTCACCATTCCTAACCCGTTCCTTTTGCATTTGATCCCACCAAACAAGAGCATAATCAGTAAACTCAAGGGCTGCGAGTTTTACCTTTTTACTCTCCGAGTAGTTGTGGCATGAAAAGAT